>NC_059278.1:839643-857143 GCF_017591435.1 Portunus trituberculatus
CGAAGCCTGCAGCGCTAATGTCTCGCACAAGACTGTCGGGATTTTTTTACATTCGCGTAAAGCTATACAAGTTGTGCTCGGTTTAATGCTTGTAAGGGTATTTATTTCTGGCGTCCGGCTTCTCTGCTGTTGTCAAGGGCGGGGCTTTGACGGGATAGTAAGCCGATATGAGGTGAATTCGTCCTGTGGGAGAGATAACAGAAGAAAATATTTCCAATACAAATTTTTGGGAAAAATGCTTCAGTTTCACGTTGAGACCTGTTATACACACAACATAATGTATACTTAGGCCTTCATTGTATCATGAAGGGTGAAGGAAAAGCAATTTAAGATAGAGATAAATAATTCCGTCTTCTTGCTTAGACTTCAAATGTATATTACAGGATACAGGTTATCCGACCACAACGGATATTATAGGAACGTGTGATAGCAAACTTGATGGAATTGAAATGCTGCTACACGAAACCTGCAGGAATGCCACACAAACCTGAAGGAGTACGGATAAAAAGGTCCAAAAGCCAGACCGAGGTACACTTTACCGTATGGATAGGAAAACCAGCTTTGCGACTGGTAAGTGATATTTGGATACGCGTGGCCGTAGGAGAAGGACGGAGATTCGTATAACTCTGATGGGGGATCTCCATTGAATTTGAGAATGGCCTTGGAGAAGACTGCAGTGATGGTCACCGTGACGAGTAAAAGCTGAAGAAGAAAACCAAATCTGAGTGTGGCCAAAGGTGAGGTATGCATTTTGATTAGTCATTGACGAAGCTTCTCTTTCGATAACAGAATACGATTATACAAATAACCGCCAACTCCTTAGGGTCCATTTTTTTTTTTAAGTTCGAAGCCTCTTAGAGACCAATTTCAAGGCTATGAACGTGATAAGTCTAACGGAATGATGCTTGTCAACAATATATACATGGAAGACTGATAACTTTTATCTGTGGCCGTTAGAAACAATCAAGGTAGAACAGTAACAAGTCCGAGGTCTGTTTATAATCTTTTTTTAATTCTTAGATACCTGTGTTGTCAGACAAGAATAAAAAAATATTACTTTTTTTTATATAATCATGTGTTGTGAAGTAATTTGGACGTGACCCTTGTTGTGTGAGCTTCCCTACAGCTAAATTTGCCTATATTCCGTCTGTCTTACCCACGTGATATTGAATTTCCAGTGCCATTGTTTTCTCTTGTACCTTAGCGATAATTTTACACCCATACCATTCATATTATGCATCTTCTAAAGCCCATGGTGATGTTACAGACAATGCTACACTACCATCCTATTTACAGTCTTCGCGTGCCTCAGATATTGAAGGGAGTTCTTTCATGAGTTTTTTGTTCATTGTAGTTTCGCTTTGGCCAACGTGGCGAATTTGGGATCTTGTAGTTACTGCCTGTACTCACCACAGCCTTCATGTCGAGTGGACGTCGAGGGAGGCACTAGGTACGTCGATGTGGAGAGGGAACACTATATACCTTTCCGTTTCAGTGACACCTTCCCTGCCAGAGGTGAGACGATGCTTTGTTACCTTCTGTTCTGGAGCCACTTGTGAGCTGTTCCACTTTCGTAAACTGTTGAGAAGCTATGTGTAGTTGCCTTTTGAACAAGAGAGGTGGAGTCAAGAAATGGTAACAAGAAAAACTAAGTGTCCGAGCGTCATATAGTCAGTGTATTCATTGTCTAAGATGCAATACTTTCCTTGTATTCTTACGCCATAATGATCATCGTATTATATTATTCAATGATTATGACGCAAACATTCATAAATGTTTTAAATATTTGTAATGTACGGAATACATTCACGAAACCACGTTCGTTAGGACTTGGTGACAAATGTTCAATGGCTTACTTCTCAAGTTATTTGTGTGAAAGTTTTTCAAAGCGAACACGAATGTTTACTCTCTCACGCCCCATACTTCAAACTCGTAAATTTTCCTTGTTTTTTTTCTTGATCTTGTTCTAGTTTATGGTGTCAACAGTTATTTCTCGGGAGAAAAATCTTCGTTGAAATGTGTGTGTGGGTGTGTGTGTGAGTGAGTGAGTGAGTGAGTGAGTGAGTGTATGCGTGGGCGTGCCCATGGGTGAGCGCATGTGTGTACGTGCGGGTGCACCTGAAGGGTTACTTGTTTTTTCATCGTGTTTGTCATCCATATCGGTGTAATGTAACAATAAATATTCAGTCTTTATTTATATCCATGACTTCAAGTGTTCTGTTAACCTTCACATACGTTTACTTCCTGATAGTGTTGCTGATTATGGACAACTTCAGCATGTCCTTTGGCTCCACAAAACAGAATAAGTGTTTGTCTGATGGCGTTTTTCCATCTGACTGGCCGCGGTTCACTTTACAAAACAATGAATGATCACCTCCGCTTTGGAAGATACTCATATTCTCTCGATTTAAGATAAAAGACATTAATTGGTGAGTTTCCTCCTAATGTACAACAACAAGGTATCTCTCTCAATAGCTTGCAATCATACGCTGTAAATGGAGTATTTCGTCATCGGATCAGTCCAGTTCTTAGCAGATCTTGTTATAAGTGCCACTGTGCTCCGAGTTTATAATTTGGACAATGATTACTTCCTCTCATCACACTTCTAAATCCACTCTCGTAATTCGCAAGTAGGCAAACATTCATATAACTGGTTGTTTATTGTCTACATTCCGTTAACGAGTTGTGTGTGCATCGTTCGCCATGTTGGTGGTGTAAATGTCGTGACATTCATTGATACCACTGTCTTGTATGTCTAAGCATTATCCTTGTAGTTCATTTTGAAATCTTTGATTGAGAAAAGAAAACTTACATTTTTTTTTGTGTGTGATTTTGATGCTGTCTTTCTGTATTAAATCTTACACCTATAATGTTAATAGTAATAGACATCTGTAGTCAACACATTCTTATCATATCTCTATCTCGTACCTACTTGACGCAATGTTCCCGGAACCCACCGCAAGGTGGCACTACACGACGAAAGCTTTGATGGAACACAACAGAATAGTTTAGTACAGATTTGCATGGTAATGATGCAGTCACTCTGTCGAGATTGTACCGCATGGAATATCTTGGAATGGCCTCAAAATTGAAGGAAACCATGAAAAATATACGGACCAGCATTGTGTTCGGCAAAAAAAGTGGCATATAATGGAAAAGGCATAAGAACCGTGACGTCACAAGTGATCTTGATCTTGATCTTGATGTTACAGGACAAAACGTGGATATTTGAGTTATTTTTGACGTATTTATACATCATGAATAATGTTTGATGATGAATGGGCGAAGTATTAGTGACATGGGCATCTAAAATAGTGAAAGAAATTTTATATAATGTATATGCGAATAGTGCGATGATAAATGTGGATATGGCACATAGCCCCGTGTTTATCGCCGTTTGTGCTAACGGTTTGAGTCTGGTGTGACGTATCGAGGTATCAGAGACTTTTCAGAGTACGATAAAACAAGAGGTGGTGAGTTGCTGGGGACGAGGGAGTGTATGAGTGTCAGGAAGGGATTGAAATACAAAGCATTCCAATCTTTTACATTCGTAAAACTACCGCTTCCCCTGGACAATACATGTACTCGTACATGCATCAGGTCTGGAATACTCTTTCAAAGCTTGTTGTTGTGTATGGGAACTAAACCTTTGTCCGTCAACAAACAATACCATCCAAAAAGTACAGCCTAATTTCAAACTGCAAAAAATTTCCCCCTGCAGTTATTCAGTACTGTCATTATTCAGGAAAGGCAGTTAGCCATCCCTTATATTACTCAAGTGTTCATAACTCACTATGCGTCACGACCCCTACACATGTACATGTACGTCCCTTTATCTAGACGCAAAGCATGGCATCAATCCCTAGTTCTGAAAAACTCTGGATGACGATCACGTTTATTCGCTCCACTCACACATATACCAGACACGTGCGTACGTACACTGTATTACAACCTGCTTTGGTTTTGTACACATCTTCGGATGGTGACCTTGATCCGTGTTGGAGTGTGGTGTTTGTGTTTTCAGACATATGAGAGATACTTCCGTTATCTATATGAGTGTTGTTGAAATGGATAAAACAAGTATATATACATATAAGGAAACTTTTGAACGAGTTTGTCGATTTCACAATTCCCTGGCGGTAAATGGTTCAGTGAGTGCAAAGTCGGTGAGGTAGGAAATTAACTCAACTTCTGTTTAGCGGCGGTACGAGTGTGGACAGTGAGAGATCTTCTACCTAGATCTGTTTTGTACTAAAAGTTTGGCGTCAGACAACGGTGAATTAATTTCCTTTCTATTTGTGAGTGAAGTTTGACAAACGAAAGAAAAAAGAAAAGTAAATAAAAAAAAATAGAACGAGAAACACAAGCCACCCAAAAAATGTCTTTAATCTAGGGCTCTGAGTATATCAGAGCCTCACCTCTGATTAAGACCTGCACCTTTCTTCCCTTATCTAGAATAACTGATATGATAGTTTGGTCCTATTGACCTAACGAGCCCTGCCCTTATAATGAAGAGAGACTGAAACTTTTAAATTCCCTTTCCTTAAAGAGGCGTAGTATGTTAAGAGGTTACCTGATACGTCTTCAATTTAGTCACCAGGGTACCAAATTACTTTATATAAACCAGAAACTGTATGAGGTGTCGGTGTTAGTCAGTGTTAGTTGGTCCATGTTTCAGAAATGATTTGAGTGGACATGAGCGTAGACAACCAGATCTGGAAGCAGTTCCTAGGCACCAGATTGTCCGTTTGGGTTACTTACTTCCTTGTGATTCAAAGTACTTTTCAGTGTTTTCACATGAGTTGTTTTCATTTGGCTGGGAGAAAATAACGTCAGATGGATCCTGTAAAAAGTGCTTCATATTCGAAGATATGAATACCAGATTCGCGAGTTCCGGCTTTGAGTTACCACTACCTAATGACAATGCCGTTATATTGTCAAGCATATGTACATAGAATAAACTGTTAGTAGTGAACAATCTCAATACACCATACCAGTATTTCAGTGGAGGCAAAACATGCAGAAAAAATAGGATTAGATGCATGTATAGTGAGCTCCAAGGAGGTGGATAGTGTGGAAGGGTTTTCGGTGGTTCATGATTAATATATGATGTAAGAGACGCTGACTTTGTGATGGCAGAACGCAAGAATTAAATCGCACATCTAGCACGCTGTTCATGATGGATTGATCTCGAGTGAACCTACATGGACACTCATGAATTCAGAACTTAGAAGAATGAATTTTCGACGCTTTCGAAGCTCATGTGACTTTCCGAATCATTCTTGATATATTGTGAATTTGCGACAGACAGTGAAGACCACCAGTGTTTATGTATTTAAAAATAAGAATGGCGTACGGTTACAGAGTATGGACTGTACAATGTACATGTATGCTGGATTATGGCACAATAAATGTTGAATTTGTGATATATGAACTGATGATGACTGTATTGTTTGCTGTGGTCAATAAGCTAAACTAAGCTAAGCGAAATCTGTGTGTGTGTGTGTGTGTGTGTGTGTGTGTGTGTGTGTGTGTAGGCCACTATTATCTTATTCTTACACACTATGACACTAATGTCCTCATAAGTGATGAACATATATAAAAATAGATACATCAATGAATAGTACAAAATAACTTACATTACTTAGATGAATTTTATTACCGATGGTCTACAATTATTAGTCTTATTAAGTTTCAGACGTCATTACCATCCAACACGGAGAGGCGAGCATGGTGGGTGTTGTTAGTTGTTAAGTAGAAGTCTTGGCTGTATTGAATGTCTTGGTGCCTTTGTAGACGTATGGGTAGAAGACGAAGATGTAGTATGCATTTCCTGTAAGAGAATCGGAGGGAAAGATTGCATTATTGCACTTATTGCTAGACAATAGGAATATGCTCTTAGACAGAAGCGTCGGGAGGAAGAGACACAGACAGATGTGTATATGATCTCTTTTTGTATTTCCCCCTAAGGAAGCCACATCATAAGACTGGCAATTTGTACGGAGATCAACAATAGAGGTCCAGTAAAAGCATTGCATATATGCGTAGATTCTGTTCAAAGACTGATGTTGGCTGAAGGATCCGTAGGACAGAACTATATCATCTTTACCGTAAGGTCTGCTATACGATGTTCCGAAAGAGGATGAAAATGGAGTAACGTAGTTATTCATCGGTGGGTAAGGTTGAACCATGTTTGACCACATGTTGGCCTGGCAGAGGACGGTTGTGGTGGTGGCCAGGACGAGAATTAGCTAGAAGAGAAACAGCGTGTGTCGGATAAAGAAAAACGTTATGTGTGTGTGTGTGTGTGTGTGTGTGTGTGTGTGTGTGTGTGTGTGTGTGTGTGTGTGTGTTTGTAAAGCGTCTGTACTCATCATGTAAGCTTCATATAGAATCACCATGATGTGAAGCTAAGGTGGTGTCATCCTGTGGCATTGATGAACCCATAGGCTTATGCTAGAGCAAGAATCCAAATGACATTAGAAGTGAGTTTTATGATACACTGACATCAAGCATTTGAATATTTAATTATTAGTGACAGATTGGAGATGTGGCATACATACATGAGGCATATCACACTCCTGTCACAGAGAAGCCGTTACAAATCATTCTTGTTAGTATCCATCAACGCTTCGGTCCCGGCACCAATGGTGGACTTACCATTGGCCAACACTAGGTGGTTGTCTAGGGCCTTGATTTTCTGGAGGCCCCTTGAAAGTCCTCATACATGCACTTATGGTTAATAGAGATTTTATTATTTGCTCACATTATTTACGTTTTTTTTTTTTTTTTTATTAAAATCCATTTGCTAAGATGTGAGCAGAATGATTATCCTATTAAGTGTGTCTCGGGGCCCTCTATGGATGCATAAAGAAAACGGGGTCCCCTCTCAGTCCCCACTATATTGGATTAGTCTATCTCCGCTTATGCAGAAAGAAAGGATTCGGGAAGACAGGTAGCGGTGCGAGACGGAAGCGTCTAGTTTGGCCAAATAGTTCATTTAAACATCGGTATTCGCCCAGAATGTCACAATCGGTGCATTTCTAGAATAAAAGGTGAGGGGGAGGCTCCCATGCCTACCTTTGCCTAGGGCCCCCAGATTCCCAAATCCGGCCCTGCCCGGCAACATGATTTTATCCTTATATAGATTACTGCCGCTATCTTGGGTGTACTGACTAATCCTTTTCTATTTTTCGTTGAAGCTGCGTGACAATTGGAGCATGAATAAGAGGTTCGAGCCCAGTCTCGTGTCTTTAGTAAGTGAAGCTTTTGTATAATCTTATCACTTTGGAAACACAAGTCGTTACAATATAAAGACTATAGTCTGTGACTCTTGTAAGGATGCATGGCCTTCGTTGCTGACTCTTAGTATTCTTGCGAGAACTTTTCCCGTCTACTTGATTACCTCAGTTGTATTCCGTGTGTCCCACTTGCCTTTACATTCTAGTTCTATAAAGATCCTTGCACCCGTAATATGCCTTTATATTACATTTGCTCACTTTACATATTGTTTAGAATTCATTTGATAATGTAGACAATGCTACTCTACATACTATCCTGCATGAAGTCTTAATGAAGCTCTTATATTTAATATCGCCTTGTTTTGACCGACACATCGAATCTTGAGGTCTTGTTGCTGCCTGTACTCACCATAGCCTTCATGTCGAGTAGGCGGAGAGGAAGTCACTGGAGCACGCTAGTATGGAGAGGAAACACTTTATACCCTTACATCTCAGTGACACCTTCCCTGCCAGAGGTGAGATGATGTCTTGTTACATTCTGTTCAATAGCCATCTGTAAGCTCTTAAAACATATGGAGAGCCTATGTAGTTGTCTTTCAGACAGGAGAGGTCGGATCACAAAGACTCTCTTTTAATGTTTCTTTGATGTGTATCCATCTTTACCGCCCACAAAACTAGAGACATATGTAAAATTTATCAGAAATTTAATTTGAGTAATATGAAATAGCTCGTGAATGGCCAGTATAGTGTATAAATAGAATAGGAGGATTTATTCATTAATACCTTCACAAGAATGGAGTCATGGGCCACGGCACATCAACATACAAGACTGGTAAAAAAATGTCGATAGAATGAATAGGAACAAATCGAAGTTGAGAGTATGAGAAAAGAAAGAAAAAAGTCTAAACTAGGAATACAGTTCATAGGATGTAGATTGTTAATCTTTAATCCATAACATATAGATAAGTCGACGATGGTAAGCAAAAGTGAAGTAATGTTACTCAAGCATTCATGTAAACTTTAACCTCGATTTTTAAAGCTGTAGCATATATGTAGATCTACGTACACGCACGTTCGCCCCAAATGGTCACAATATTTTTCAGTAGTTTACTCAAGTGACTGTTATAAAACTTTCCAATATATATATATATATATATATATATATATATATATATATATATATATATATATATATATATATATATATATATATATATATATATATATATATATGTGTGTGTGTGTGTGTGTGTGTGTGTGTGTGTGTGTGTGTGTGTGTGTGTGTGTGTGTGTATTTTTTCCTACTCCAGCAAAAGAGAATGTTTACACTTGCAACACGACTCAAGCTCAAAACTTTACTTTTTTCTACTTTTTTTCAGTCGGTTTTTGTTTCTGTTCCACTTAGTGTTATGAAACATTTTTTTCTTTCTTTTTGTGTGTGTGTGTATGTTTTGAGGAAATCGGTCACTAAACTAAGTCTCAGAGAGAGTACGTAACAAATAAGAATGATCTTTATAATCATCCTTGTGCATCATGGCACGAGTGTTCCATAGCCCTCATGGGAATATCAACTGGGTGGGCTTCTTGGCAACATGGTCCTCTGACGTCATCCCTGGACCATCCTTCTCTCCAGCATCCTTCTTTGGAACATACTCAGGAGCATGATTCTCTGAAGCATTCTTTGGATAATCTTCAGGAACATCCCTCGCCGGAGCATCTTCAGGAGCATCCTGTGGAGCATTTTTTTTCTCAGGACCATCCTTTTCAATATGATCCTTTGGATCATAATTAGTAGCATCATTCCCAGGAGCAACATTCTGTTTAGATGCATTCTTCTTAGAAGAAGCCTTCTCAAGAGCGTCCTTCGTAAGAGCATCACTCTCAGGAGCATCACTCTCAAGAGCATGCTTCTCAGGAGCATCACTCCCAGGAGCATGCTTCTCAGGAGCATCACTCCCAGGAGCATCACTTCCAGGAGCATGATTCTCAGGAGCATCACTCCCAGGAGCATGATTCTCAGGAGCATCACTCTCAGGAGCATAACCCTCAGGATCAACCTTCATAGGAGCATCACTCTCAGGAGCATTTTTCCCAGGAGCATCATTCTCAGGAGGATGCTCCTCAGGGGCATCACTCTCAGGGGCATGCTTCTCAAGATCATCACTCTCAGGAGCATCACTCTCAGGAACATAACCTTCAGGAGCAACATTCATAGGAGCATTTTTCTCAGGAGCATCATTCTCAGGAGGATGCTTCTCAGGAGCATCACTCTCAGGGGCATGCTTCTCAGGAGCATCACTCTCTAGAGTATGATTCTCAGGAGCATCACTCTCAGGAGCATTCTCAGGATGATGCTTCTCAGGAGCATCACTCCCAAGAGCATCACTCTCAGGAACATCACTCTCAGGAGGATGAACCTTCATAGGAGCGTCACTCTCAGGAACATCATTCTCAGGAGGATGCTTTTCAGGAGCATAACCCTCAGGAACAACCTTAATAGGAGCAGGTTTCTCAGGAGCATCACTCTCAGGAGCATCACTACCAGGAACATCACTCTCTGGAGCATGCTTTTCAGGAGTATCACTCTCTTGAGCATGCTTCTCAGGAGCATGATTCTCAGGAGCATCACTCTCAGGAGCATAACCCTTAGGAGCAACCTTCGTGGGAGCATCACTCTCAGGATAATTTTTCTCAGGAGCATCACTGTCAAGATCATTCTTCACAGGAGCATCATTCACAGGAGCATGCTTTTCAGGACCATAACCCTCAGGAGCAAACTTCATAGGAGCATGCTTCTCAGGAGTATCACTCCCATTAGCATGCTTCTCAGGGGCATCACTCTTTGGAGCATGCTTCTCAGAAGCATCACTCTCAGGAGAATCATTCTCTGGAGCATGCTTCTCAGGACCATCACTCTCAGGAGCATGCTTCTCAGGAGCATCATTCTCTGGAGCATGCTTCTCAGGAGCATCACTCTCTGGAGCATGCTTCTTAGGAGCATCATTCTCTGGAGCATCACTCTCAGGAGTATCACTCTCAGGAGGATGCTTCTCAGCAGCATCACTCTCTGGAGCATGCTTCTCAGGTGCATGCTTCTTAGGAACATCACTCTCTGGAGCATGACTCTCAGGAGCATCACTATCAGGAACATGCTTTTCAGGAGCATGATTCTCAGAAGGATGTTTCTCAGGAGCATCACTCTCAGGAGTATTACTCTCTGGAGTATGCTTTTCTGGAGTATCACTCTCAGTAGTATCATTCTGAGGAGCATGCTTCTCAGGAGCATCACTCTCAGAAGCATGCTTCTCAGGAGCATAACCCTCAGGAGCAACCTTCATAGTAGCATCACTCTTAGGAGCATGCTTCTCAGGAGCATAACTCTCAGGAGCATGCTTCTCAGGAGCATCATTCTTAGGAGTATAACCCTCAGGAGTAACCTTCATAGGCACATCACTCTGAGGAGCAGGAGCATCAGTCTCTGGAGCATAGTTTTCTGGAGTATCACTCTCTGGAGCATCACTCTGAGGAGCATGCTTCTCAGGAGCATCACTCTCAGGAGAATCATTCTCTGGAGCATGGTTCTCAGGAGCTTCACTCTCTGGAGCATGCTTCTCAGGAACATCACTCTCTGGAGCATGCTTCTCAGGAGCATGACTCTTTGGAGCATCACTCACTGGAGCATGATTCTCAGGAGCATCACTCTCAGGAGGATGCTTCTCAGCAGCATCACTATCTGGAGCATGCTTCTTAAGAGCATCACTCTCAGAAGGATGCTTCTCAGCAGCATCACTCTCTGGAGCATGCTTCTTAAGAGCATCACTCTCAGAAGGATGCTTCTCAGCAGCATCACTCTCTGGAGCATGCTTCTCAGGTGCATGCTTCTTAGGAGCATGCTTCTCAGGAGCATGACTCTCAGGAGAATCACTATCTGGAGTATGCTTTTCAGGAGCATGAATCTCAGAAGGATGCTTCTCAGGAGCATCACTCTGAGGAGCTTTACTCTCTGGAGCATGCTTCTCTGTAGTATCATTCTCAGTAGCATCACTCTGAGGAGCATGTTTCTCAGGAGCATCACTCTCAGGAGCATAACCCTCAGGAGCAACCTTCATAGGAGCATCTTTCTCAGGAGCATAACCCTCAGGAACAACCTTTATAGGAGCATCATTCTCAGGAGCATAACCCTCAGGAGCAATCTTCATAGTAGCATCACTCTGAGGAGCATGCTTCTCAGGAGCATCACTCTCAGGAGCATAACCCTCAGGAGCAACCTTCATAGGAGCATCTTTCTCAGGAGCATAACCCTCAGGAACAACCTTTATAGGAGCATCTTTCTCAGGAGCATAACCCTCAGGAGCAATCTTCATAGTAGCATCACTCTGAGGAGCATGCTTCTCAGGAGCATCACTCTCAGGAGCATAACCCTCAGGAGCAACCTTCATAGGAGCATAACCCTCAGGAACAATCTTCATAGGAGCATCACTCTGAGGAGCATGCTTCTCAGAAGCATCACTCTGAGGAGCATAACCCTTAGGAGTAACCTTCATAGGCGCATCACTCTGAGAAGCAGGAGCATCAGTCTCTGGAGCATGCTTTTCTGGAGTATCACTCTCTAGAGCATCACTCTGAGGAGCATGCTTCTCAGGAGCATCACCCTCTGGAGCATGCTTTTCTGGAGTATCACTCTCAGGGCATCACTCTGAGAAGCATGCTTCTCAGGAACATCACTCTCACTGGCATAACCCTCAGGTGCAACCTTCATGGGAGCATCTTTCTCAGGAGCATAACCCTCAGGAGCAACCTTCATAGGAGTATCATTCTCAGGAGTCTGCTCCTGAGGAGTTTCACTTTCAGAAGGTTCACTCTGAGGAACATTACTCACTGGAGCATTTTGAGGAGCATCCTCAGGAACGTTTTTGTGTGGAATAATTTTCATATCACCCATCTCCTCAGCTGCCTTGGGCTCCTCCCGAGCAGCTGTCTCTATAGGTTCCTGAGGCACACCAGCCATGCCCTCACTAGGTACAGTCTTCTCAGTACCCTCATTAATAATCTGTGTCTTCATAACCTGAGGCCAGTCCTCTACTGTTTTATCACCCGTATATTCAATCTCTTGAGAAACTTCTTTCTGGAAGTTCGTCATAGTGCTCCCCTCAGCATCAGTCTTTACAGTTTTCTTTGGGGGATCATTTTCAGCGTCCTCTTTATGAGTAGAGAATAGAGTTTTAAGAATATTAATCAATTTCGATGTTAAGAAAGTCATTTCATTTTTGTCTGGAATGGTCTCTGGCTCCTTGTAAGTCGGCGGTTTGTCGTCCTTTCCGACAAAAGGATTCCCAACAAAAATGTTCACAGCATTGTTCTTAGTGATGTAGTCAGCAGTGGTGATGGGACGCCGCCACACAGTCTGCTGGGTCGTGTCCTCGTCGACATATGGTTGGAAGCCTATGCTGTAGTGATTACTGTCTGTAGGAGAGGAAGGAGAGATAAGTAGATATGAATAATTTTGCTGATCACTCTTTTTAAGGTTGTGTTGATAATTACCTAATATTAATAGAGAGGGAAGTCAGCACACATCAAGATCCTCTTACCATTATTCCATTACTTCCAAAGAGTAGCAAGTAGTTCGCTCCCAAAAGTAGGATATTTTCTTTACTAAGAGCATTGAAGATCATCTTTGTTTTTAAAAGGAATTGTTCTACTTGTGTTGTATGTGTGCCTATTATTTTCTTTGTTAGACGACACCGTAAGGGAGCTTCACTTCATTACAGCATGGAGGCACACGATGCCAGCGAAAGATAACGGGAGTCTTTCGCGACTCTAAAGAAAAAATGATGAAGTAAATAGATAAATAAATCAATAATATTTAACAATAATTAAGTAATAAAAACAAAATAGAATGAAAACAAACAAACAAAATATGTAAATCAAGAAATATAAGATGAATAAATATGAATAAATTAATTAATAAATAGATAAATACATACATATTTTTTTCCTTTTTATATTGACCTTGGCCGACTTCCCTTCTTACATAAAAAAAAAATTATATATATATATATATATATATATATATATATATATATATATATATATATATATATATATATATATAGATAGATAGATAGATAGATAGATAGATAGATAGATAGATAGATAGATAGATATAGATAGATAGATACATAGATACATAGCTAGATATAGATAGATAGATAGATAGATAGAGGCATAAGCCGGACTGTGTAACTGAGCACTTTGTCGTCAAGGTTCTAATGACCAGAGTAATGATTGGATTTACCGTAAGGATAGCTGTACCACGTTTCCAGTCCGTTGGTAATTAGTGGATAATAGTATCCTCCCCCATAGGTGTATGGTGATGGATAGAACCAACCCACCAGTCGGCCGTACAACGGAAGATAGCACCATCTCCATACTTGATTGTCCAGTGTAGGATAATCACATTCGTGTGAGGAAGATTGCTGTGAGAGGCCGTGGGTTGTTGGGAAGCTTGGTCTGCTAAGGACGGTAGTAATGCTCACAACGATGAGAAAGACCTGGGAGAAAATACTTTGATACAAGTGTGTCTCAGGATGAGGTCAAGATGTATCAAACAAATGTCAAAACTTGATGTTTCATATATATATATATATATATATATATATATATATATATATATATATATATATATATATATATATATATATATATATATATATATATATATATATATATATATACAAAAACACGCATACACTTTACAATGAATCTAGTTTAGTTTCTACTACGATTTTCATGTATGCTTTGTCTTCCTCACTTGACTATATACGTGTCTTCTCTTATGTTCTAATGATCATTTCCATTGTTATCATCACTTTTACATATACTCCACAAGCTGATCCTTTTTTTTTCGAAGATAGACTAATGATTTTGTGCAAGTACATTGTAATACAAATACGTGTTCTGTTCCAAAAATATCTTTTATAATGAAAATTCTATATACGACCAACACAAGAAATATGAAACTGAGAGTATGCCTGTACTCACTAGAGCCTTCATGTTGAGTGGCCACTGACAGTGTTACTGAGGAGAGCAGGTGTCAAGTATAAACAATACTGATCACGTATTGTGACGATCTTTCCCTGCCTGAGGTGAGATAATGCACAGCCACCTTCTCGAGTTTTATTCAGTTGTATGTGTATATACTTTCTTTTCATTTACACGAAAAGATAATTTGTTGAATCCAGGAAAGTGTGGTCAGACTAGCTTTAAAGTTTAAGCTATAGAAACAGGAGAATTTTCTTTCAAATGTATTCACTTTCCCTACCCAAGTATGTCACCATAAGGGGAGAGAAACGGAAACGTGATCCCCTTCCATTTCTTCAACTAAGAGAGCAACAATGTTCAGCGTCTTTGTTATTAAATATTTCGATTATGTTATCTGTGTAGCTATGTTTTCATATCAAGGAAGATGAGAATTACAGGGAGATGAATTATAGATCATGTGAGGCAAGTGGTCTTTAGGGAAGGCGGTGAGGGTGATGGACGTGATGGTAACTTCTAACTGTTTAGCTGGAGGTAGGGAGATTTTTTTTTACGGTTTTTACAAGGAGTGGAGTTAGACTAAACATTTCAGTGCAGAGTATACGCACCGTGCGATGGTAAGGTCAGATAATATTGTAACATGTATGCTCAGATAACAGTCGCGAACTACAATAAATTCCATACTTATGAATTGAATATAGATATTAACATTATGGACCTATAGATTTTTTTTTATTAAGACTTACATGGAATGAAAGTAAAATTGACAAGCTAGAAGTGGGACAGAGTAGAATAGGTGGAATGGAACTGAACGCACCGAGGTACACAGCAGTAGAAGTTTTGAGAGGTGATATGGGATGGAACACTTTTAGGGAAAGACTAATAAAAGCCACATTTAGGTACAAAATTAGATTGGAGAGAATTGATGATGAAATAACAGCGAGAAAGGTGTATCTGAGGAATGAAAGTGGAAGCGAATGGAGGAAGAGGTGCATGAGATTGTCAGAAAGGAGTGGATTAAAGGTTGTATGGGGGGATGCGATGGCAGGGAGGAATCAAAATTAGCGTGAGTGGATCGTGACAAGAGGAGGCAGAGTAGAAACTGGATGGGATGTGAGGAAATAGAAGAGTGAGATAGACAGAGAGGTGAAGTGGTTGGGACTGAATATATGGAAAGAGTAATCTGGAATGGTACAAGGAAAAGGAAGCCTCGATGTATGCTGCTTTTAGTTACAAATGTGCTGGTTTTTTTTTTTTTCTGAAACATTTTATAGAATGTTGCATTACGTTGATAGATGAATGCTATTAATGATCGGTCGGTATGTTTATATTTATCCATTGCTATTATTTTTTTTCTCAAAGGCATTAATCCCCTTCCGTGTTCTCCAGCACAGTCCCCACCACCACCAATGCCATCACTGCAAATACCGTCACTACCACTATCAACACTACTATCACCACCACCACTACCAATACTGCTGTTGCTTCTATTATTATTATTATTATTATTATTATTATTATCATTATTATTATTATTATTATTATTATTATTATTATTATTATTATTATTATTATTATTTATCTATATTTTATTATTACTATCATTATTGTTATTATTATCATTATTGTTATCATTATTATCGTTATTATTGTTTATCATCATTATTTTTATTATTATTATTATTATTATTATTATTATTATTATTATTATTATTATTATTATTATTATTATTATTATTATTATTATTCATAGGTTACTACTACTACTACTACTGCTACTGCTACTGCTACTACTACGGTAAAGGTGCAGGTTAGGTGATTAGGTATGTTGTAACCATGATAACGTGGCGGGGAGCTGGAGCATATATGAGTTGCAGGATACAGTATCAGCTACACATCGTCGATAGCAAATGGGTGTCCACAGATATTTTGAGCTTCGTGACGGGTATGTGGAAGACAAGCGGTCAGTCTGTCTCTTCACTTAGGTGAGGTCAGATTCTGCGTGTCTACTCCAGTTAAGAATACCCATGATAAAGTGGTGATTTTTAATTGTACTTGCCGTTACGTCAGTATGATGATTAGGAGGCCAGTGTCCAGTGGTTATTAGTTCAGTGTTTGGTCTCATCTGAGAAACAATTGAGATAAGTGAGGAAGAGTATACCACATCATGAGTTTAAGTTCATGATCATAGACTGTCGAAATAATTCATACACTGAAGTACTTAAAATCCAAGATAAGGGAAGACTTATCTTGTCTGAGTAAAGAGGGAAACAGATGTATTTCACGGTGCATTATTTAAACAAAGATACATGTTTTAACTCGGTGATTTTAGCTTTAACTGTATGGTTGTTTCATGTATTTATGTATGTGTGTGCGTAATTCACCTCGGTCGTCTGCTGATCACCCAGCCAGTCTTCCCCATTACGGAGCGAGCTCAGAGCTGGCAGGAAAGCGAGGCCACAACCCCTCGAGTTACATCCCGTACCTATTTACTGCTAGGTGAACAGGGGCCACACATTAAGAGGCTTGCCCATTTGCCTCGCCGCTTACCGGGACTCGAACCCGGCCCTCTCGATTGTGAGTCGAGCGTGCTGACCACTACACTACGCGGTGTGTGTGTGTGTGTGTGTGTGTGTGTGTGTGTGTGTGTGTGTGTGTGTGTGTGTATCTTTGTTTGTGTATGTACACTCACACACATACGTACTACACACTAAAATCGCCAAGAGGAATTGGATGAAAAAGTTTCTTTCAAACTATGTAGGCTACTCCTGTACTAGACCTGCAGGCTGCAAGCTGGCTAATGTTATGGACAAGTTCAAGCTTTTCGCTCTTGTCTTCATGAACGTGTTGAAATTTATATGATATTATATACACTACAATTTTTTTTCGCTTTCTATGTGTATTTTTTTCCTAGCAGGAAGGATTTGCCCTCTGAGTCGTGGTGCTATGTGGAGGCGTGCTATGCTGCACGGCAGTATCCTGCGGCGTCTGCCGATAAGGAGCGCCAGTTTTCTTCCGGCATCTCATTCTACCTTCACCACCTTTATGGCTCAGGTGCGTCCCTCTTGAGTCATTCACTTTTAGGTAAACCTAATATGATTGTACTTGTACTTGATTGTATAAAGTGACATAGACGATTAGATGATGGTTGCTGCATGAATGATGCGTGCTACGTATGATTCTCTCTCTCTCTCTCTCTCTCTCTCTCTCTCTCTCTCTCT
>NC_059278.1:859643-884643 GCF_017591435.1 Portunus trituberculatus
TATATATATATATATATATATATATATATATATATATATATATATATATATATATATATATATATATATATATATATATATATATATATATATATATATATATATATATATATATATATATATATATATATATATATATATATATATATATATATATATATATATATATATATATATATATATATATATATATATATATATATATATATATATATATATATATATATATATATATATATATATATATATATATATATATATATATATATATATATATATATATATATATATATATATATATATATATATATATATATATATATATATATATATATATATATATATATATATATATATATATATATATATATATATATATATATATATGAGTTATCTGGAAGCAAGATATAGCGTTGTTAAGCATTTTCAAGTTTTCCTGTATTGCGGCACACACACGCACACACACACACACACACACACACACACACACACACACACACACACACACACACACACACACACACACACACACACACACACACACACACACACACACACACAAAGCTTTAAATTTCTCAGGATTTTTTTACACACACACACACACACACACACACACACACACACACACACACACACACACACACACACACACACACACACACACACACACACACACAAAGAAAGCTATAAATTTCTCAGGATTTTTTTGTTATTCGTTCCTGAAGAATCATTCAAACTAATAGATACGCAAGACTGCTTCTTCTTGTTCTTGTTCTTATTCTTGCTGTTCTTCTTCTTTTTCTTCCTCTTGTTGTTGTTGTTGTTGTTGTTGTTGTTGTTGTTGTTGTTGTTGTTCTCTTTCTTCTTCATCATCATATCATTATGCTTGCAGAAGGGCCAGGCTGTGAGGAAGAATGACCTGGAGCGATTGGTGACGTTCATGCGTGTGTTGGGATGTGATTGTGAACTGATTACTCCTTCGGACCTCAAGGACATCTATCCACTGGTGGAGACGAGCGATATCAACTGCGTGATATACAATCGAGAGGGAGGTCAGTAATGAGTTGAGAGTCTGGATGATTATGTAGTACTGTATATGCAGATTTTGAAATAAGATCTAAATTAATTCGTAAATCTCACAATTGTGAAGAAATAGACCACAGAAAGTGGTGTATTCACGGCTGGCTGAGGTGTGGATGCACATGGGGTGCGCCTAAAGGAGGGTTCACATGTGTCAGTATGCTTCTGGAATTACCAGCTGCTAGAATTTTCTGCTGGATATCGATGCCTAGCGGGTGGAGAAACCAGCCGCAAAACAAGATCGACATGTTGGTCTTTTCCAGCCGCTAGCGGCTTTGTTTACATTGCGACGACACGGAAGGTTTGATTATGTGGGTGTCCACAGGCAGAGAGGAAGATGTTGGAGTTCGTGAGGGACAAATAGCATGTCTGGGACCCGAAAAATGATTAGTACAGGAAAAAATTGCCAGCGTAGACCTTCATTCGATGAGATAGCTGCCACTCTCCGATGACTGTGTCCCTCTCTGCAGGGTGTTGCTGGAGGTGAGGACTGAATACCTGTGATTGGATTTCATCGTAATTGTGCATCAGCTTTTTTTAGATAAACACTTTTATTATAAGAAATGTAGGCCAACCAGCCGGTACTTCCCATGAACCATGAAAACGCGACTTTAGATTACGGTCAAGATGATTAAGCGTGTGCGTGTTTTTGCATCCGTTTACCATGTTTCCTAGCTCCATGATCTATCAAAGAAACTCATATTTATGAAGGGTAAACTAACATATTTATACAAGTGCGTAAGGATCTGTATATTTTGACTAATGTATGAGTTACTTATATCCAGGACAGATGGATCCAGCGGGAACCTGTGAGGGCCTGACAAGATGGGCGATGAAGCAAGGTGCACGTGTGGTAAAGCAGTGTCCTGTCACTGACATTAGGACGACAGAGACGCTGCTGGGGGGACGAAGAGTATCTGAAGTGCACACTAATCAGGGAGTTATCAAGACCAACGCTGTGATCAATGCAACAGGTAATGGCCTCTAAATTGTGTGTGTGTGTGTGTGTGTGTGTGTGTGTGTGTGTGTGTGTGTGTGTGTGTGTGTGTGTGTGTGTGTGTAATAATCAAGTTAAGCAAATGTTCAGAAATCCTATAATTCTCTCTCTCTCTCTCTCTCTCTCTCTCTCTCTCTCTCTCTCTCTCTCTGTGTTTTATAGCCATAGGGTTAAGTTAGGTTAGGTCAGGTTAATATTTCAATAGTCCAATTTTCAAATTTTTATCCCTAAAGTTTTTATATTCATAGAAGCAGTTTTTGCCAACATTATTCTTTTCTTTATTTCTTTTTCGTAATCTTTCTGCTCTGATACAATAATTTTCAGTTATTTAGATTTAACTAGTTTAATTTGCCTCTTACATCTTCGCACTTCCAGTTTTTATCTTCCCTTTGTTATTCTCGAAACTTTAGTCTTTCCGTTTACCTTCAGACTTTATTTATTTTTTTTTTCTCCTCATTCAGATGGCTGTATAAGTTTTCATATAATTCCGCCAAAGAACTGTGTCATCGGCATGTACATATACTTTTATTTATCATGTCCCTTCCTCCAGTTCTCACTCCCTCCAAATCTGTTATACTTTTCCCTACATTTCTGACCATATAAAGAGAAGTCTGATAAAGGTACACATCCCTGTCTCACTCTTCTCTTTATATTTATTCATTTTACTTTTTTTCCTACTTTCACAGCTTTTTCCTCATTTTAACACGCATTTTCTGTCAACCATATAACCATTCCTGTTTCTTTTTCTTTATACCTTTTTCTATCAAATGCTTTTTCATAACCAACAAAACATAATTATGTGTAATTCTTTGCATATCCACTACTGTCTCAATAACAGTTTTTGAGCAAATAGTGACACTGCTTTTACTTAACTTTTTTCCTAAGGGCAAACTGTTCTTTTGCAAAATTTTTTCATGCATTCTCTTCACTTTTTTTTTTTCCCAAGACTCCAAAAATTATCTTTCTGACTACATGCTAAGGGTTCCAATCCTTTTCCACGGTTTTGGTCCACGGCTTCTTATTCATCATATTCGAGATAGCTCTAAAAAATTTGTTTCTAAGGTGTTCTCTCATTCACCAGCCATGGGACGCACCTGGTAGGTGTTTTTTTTTCCTCTTTGGCTAAAAAAAATCATGAGCATTACCATACTAACCGAGGAATCCCAAGGCTCACGACAGCCGCCAGACATTCACACATCAGCTCTGAGTTGGGCACACGATATTACTAAGATTTCAACGTGCATAGGACGACCATATATCGTGTTGCTATCAATCATTTTTCACAGTCCCAATGCGACACTAGCACGATAACCACACAACCCACACAATAAAGCTGAGATGTTTCTCAAAGGTGTACATCGATAACACTACGATATTCAGCGACACGAACTTTTTTTTTTCTTTCTTTTATTCCGGAATTCACACCTGTATATATTGTGGGCCCATACCTGGCCGTCACAGTTTCACAGCAGCATCCACCGACGTCACAGGATCGCATCCCATGCAGCATGGCCCTTCCCATGATCATCCCTGTAGGACATGTTGGGCCACATGGCCCTTCCCAGCAGAACGCCAATGAGTGGTACACGAGTGAACTTAAAATGAATAGTTTGCTGATTAACAACCTCAAGATTAAGCTTTATTTAACACACCTGCTCGACATTGACCAACAGTAAAAGAAGAAGCGAGGGAGCGAGGCCTGTAAGTGGTTTTTGTTAGGTCACAGAGGGAACAGTATGGCCATTATACCATCTTCTGCCACACCTTCAAGAACATGACCTTGATGCGGATATTACCTGCAAGTCGACCACGCCATGTTCAACGAAATATTGCAGTGAATTACACCTCCAATAAGTAGACAGAACACAAATTGGAGAAAGGTACTAGAACCAGGGCTACGTTTGGCCATTACACTATGCTTCATGGCCACAAGAGAGGCCTACAAAACCTTCATTGATTTATTATCGTGCTTATCATGTTATTATTGTCCAAGATTGGATATGCAATTGTGATTTACCCTGGTATATCGTGTTATTGTTGTGGAAGGTTCGTTATGTTATCGTTCTATCATCGTTAGGCTTTCGTTCAGTTATCGTGTTATCATCTAGATTCTAGACGATCGGACAGTTTATCGTGCAAATATTGCTAGTCATGCTCAATCGTGCCACGTTCGCCTCTCATCGTACTGTGTAGGAGCTTACCTTCTTTATCCATCCCTACAGGAAGCTGGGCTAACTACATCACATCCATGATCGGGGTCACCCTTCCACTGCAGTCGTTCCGGCATAGCTACGTGGTGACGGAGGGCATAGAGGGCCTTCTGGGAATGCCCGTTCTTAGAGATTACGTGTCCTCAGTGTACGTAAAGGCGCAAGGAGACTCCGCGGTGATCGGGTACTTCGAGCCAAACCCAGAACCCATTGATCAGGCAAGGAAGGGGCGTGTGTCCTATTGTCTGTGTTAAAATTCGCCACATTGTTATAGTTTTATATATATATATATATATATATATATATATATATATATATATATATATATATATATATATATATATATATATATATATATATATATATATATATATATATATATATATATATATATATATATATATATATATATATATATATATATATATATATATATATATATATATATATATATATATATATATATATATATATATATATATATATATATATATATATATATATATATATATATATATATATATATATATATATATATATATATATATATATATATATATATATATACTATCCGCTGTACCACTGCCACTGCTACTACCACTACTACTACCACTACCACCACTACCACTACTACTACTACTGCCACTGCCACTGCCACTGCTACCACAACGGCTGCGGCTGCGGCTGCGGCTGCAGCTGCAGCCGCATATATATATATATATATATATATATATATATATATATATATATATATATATATATATATATATATATATATATATATATATATATATATATATATATATATATATATATATATATATATATATATATATATATATATATATATATATATATATATATATATATATATATATATATATATATATATATATATATATATATATATATATATATATATATATATATATATATATATATATATATATATATATATATATATATATATATATATATATATATATACATATATATATATATATATATATACACTGTACCACTGCCACTGCTACCACCACCACCACTACCACCACCACCACCACCACCACCACCACCACTACACCACCACCACCACTACTACAACGGCTGCGGCTGCGGCTGCGGCTGCAGCTGCAGCTGCAGCTGCAGCTGCTGCAGTACTACTACTACTACTACTACTACTACTACTACTACTACTACTACTACTACTACTACTACTACTACTACTCTCTCTCTCTCTCTCTCTCTCTCTCTCTCTCTCTCTCTCTCTCTCTCTCTCTCTCTCTCTCTCTCTCTCTCTCTCTCTCTCTCTCTCTCTTCCTAGGTTAAAGAAACATTGCTCGTTTATGAATGGTCTTTGTATTTTCTAGGGTGGTAATCAACACTGAGTACTCTTTACAAGCCACTCCTTGGTAGAAAGAATGCACTGAAAACTTGTCCACTCGAGAGGAAAGGATAGTAGTGGCAGTAATCACACTACTTATGGTCCTTTCTCTTTCCAGGTCAGACGTGATTTTCCCTTTGGACTCTACGAAATGAACTGGGACATGTATGGACCACTACACGAGCAAATCATAAAGCGAGTCCCTGCTCTCGAAAATGTTGGCATAAAGTCAACGATCGTGGGGCCTGAGTCCTTCACCCCCGATGGTCACGCTATTGTGGGTGAGTAACGCACACAAACATACACACAAGTCTCTCTCTCTCTCTCTCTCTCTCTCTCTCTCTCTCTCTCTCTCTCTCTCTCTCTCTCTCTCTCTCTCTCTCTCTCTCTCTCTCACTTTTACCTATTTTCATATTCTATTCTTTTCCTGCTTATCTTGAAATTGATTATGTTGCTTCTTACTCTTTCAGGAGAGGATCCAAACGTGCAAGGGTTCTTTCACTGTTGTGGCTTTAATAGTCACGGAATGCAGTACTCAGGGGGGAGTGGAGACCAACTAGCTAAGTGGGTGGTGCGAGGTGAACCGGAGCTTGACCTCTTCGATATTGATGTTCGTCGCATCCACCCGCCACTGATCAAGAACAAAAGCTGGGTGCTGGATCGTTCCCAGGAATGTTTCTCCTCCACTTACAGCATCGTTTTTCCCCATGATGAGCCTCTCGCTGGCCGGGGACAAAGACTTTCTCCTCTACATCAGGTAAATTGGGAGAAGAACGGTGACTGTTGACAGAAGACCAAGTGGTGTAAGGTGACTCTGTTGTTCTGAAGGGTGATTTGAGGTAGGGAGTGACACTGGGGGATGGTTTGATGTAATTAATTAAGATTAGGAAAGCGAAATGAAGACTAGAAAAAAAAGATAAAAAAAGAATGAATACTGAAAATGTAATGAAAGCAGGAAAATAAATGGGAATGAGGGATGATGAAGGCATGTGTGAAAGCGAGGTGATAGCTGGCAGTGTTCAGTAAAAGAATGCTGTAAAGTGTAGAGGGTAACAAGGGAGAAACACTGATAGCCGTAACTTGTGCGAGAAGTGTTACGTTCATGAAAATGTACTCGTTGGTTATGGTTATTGCAGGAGCTGGAGGCGGCGGGGAGTGTGTTCCAGGAGCGGAATGGATGGGAGCGACCGGGTTGGTTCCATTCCAGTCCAGTGCCTGTTCTCCCGTACGACTACTTTGGTGCCTACGACCACACTCCTGCCCACGCTGACCACCCGTACTACAATCTGATCAGTCAAGATTACACGTTTGACTTTCCCGTCCATCATGACGTGGTGGGTGTTGCGTTGCGTGCACTGGGGTCGTAGCTGCATCAGTTAGAAGTATCGTTATCTATTTGATTGACAACACATGTTTTTACCTATCACAAAATATTAGTCCTTCTTCCCACCAGATCCAGCAGGAATGTGTAGCTTGCAGGGAACGGGCGGCTGTCTTTGACATGACCTCTTTCGGCAAGTATTATCTGACCGGACCTGACGCCCAAAAAGCAGCCGACTGGGTGTTTTCCGCAGACATGACACGTTCAGCGGGCTCCACGATTTACACCTGCATGTTGAATGAACGAGGCGGAGTGGAAGCAGACCTCACTGTGGTGAGTGAAAATACCAAACTGTTTGTTACGAGGGTCTATAAATCGACAAGGTGTATGTTGCTATGTGAAAATAACTTGTAAGATTTCATAATGTACTTGTCAACAGAGTGTATGTGAGGGCGGTGAAGGGACAGCGTGTGATCCAACCTTCAAGGGTCGTGGGTTTTACATTACAACCGGAGGAAGTACCGCTCGTTACTGCGCACAGCACATCTTGAAGGAGGCAAGGAGGCACGGATGGTTCGTGGATCTGGAAGACCGCACAGAGGATTTAGCTCTAATTTCCGTGCAAGGACCACACAGTCGTGACATCCTGCAGCAGTTAACACATGAGGACCTTGCAGACTCTTCCTTCCCTTTCTCCTCTCACAAGACTATTACTTTGGCCGGCCACTGTCTCCGCGCCATGAGACTCTCTTTTGTGGGAGAGCTCGGTGAGGATTTTATTATTATTATCTTTTAATTTATTAATTCCAGTATGTTGATGCTGAATGTAATAGGAAGTCTAAGTTTATGGAGTAGGAAGTGGTGCAAAGTATCCCCTTTAGCCCATAAATTCCCGTGAAAAGACCACATGGTATAAATAAATAAAAAAAAAAAAAAAAAAAGAACAATAACTCACCGTTTTGTTCTGCAGGATGGGAGCTACACGTGCCGCGCGATTCTGCCCTGGCTGTCTATCGCTCGGTGATGGAGGTCGGCAAGTCATGGGGCGTTACCAATGCTGGCTTCCGTGCCATTGACTCCCTGTCCTGCGAAAAGGGTTACCGTCACTGGCATGGCGACGTTCGTTCTGATGACACGCCCCTTGAGGCTGGTTTGGCTTTTACCTGTAAGCTGAATACAAGCACTAACTTCAAGGGCCGCACTGCTCTGGAGTGTCAACGAGAGGAGGGAATCTTTAAGAAGTTAGTAACACTGACGCTACAAGACGGATCACGGCCTCTGTGGAGCCTGGAGGCCATTGTGCGGGACGGTGAGGTGCTGGGCTACGTCCGTCGAGCCGAATATGCCTTCAGCTTGGGCCGCGCCATCGCCTATGGTTACGTGCGGCGGCCTGAGGGTGGCTGTATCACTAAGGAATTCTTAAGCAGCGGCACGTGGCAGCTTGAGGTTATGGGTAAACGACTCCCTGCGTCCCTTCATTTGAAGCCTCCATTTGATCCTCAAAACCTTCGGGTGAAGGGCATCTACTGCGGCCAATAAACGGGGTACGGTTTGCTGAAGTCAACTTATATTCCTCCTCCCTCTTATACGTATATCGTCTCTTCTTGGTATTTCTTGAATTACACGTTTTGTCAATTTTATTTCCTAGAATTAACTATTCACTAGAACATTATTATTCCAACTGAACGTGTTACTAGGTCCATCACAGTAAACGACATAACTACAGGCGAGACGTTTAAGGTACTGGGAAATTTTTAAGCATGACTCACGACCATGACTAAGTAGATCGGCGACCAGCTTGTCATCATGGTTCCTCCTTAGCACACCACCCTGATGTTTCTGTTGTCTGTCTACTATTTGTTTGCGCTTCACCTTGAAATTATGCTCTTATAAATGTAGTGTCGATGAGCTACACACATCAACATTCATAAGGTTTGTATCTCTCTCGAGAAATTTAAGATCATTCCTATGAAGTCTCACTTGTTTCCAGATCTATCTTGCTTGTGCCTACGAGGGAGTTGTTGAGAGACATGCAGGGAACATCTTTAGAGTGAAATTATTCACACATAGAATGGGTTGTACTTGATCAATTGGAAGAGTATTTATGCAGAGAAACAGACATATTCATTAAAGTTGTGCATATGTGGAATATGTGAGTTAGCCATGGGGAACTCGTTTTCTTTCGTAATATGTTTATCGAGGACTGTATGTGATATGTTTTTCTTTTTAATATATATATATATATATATATATATATATATATATATATATATATATATATATATATATATATATATATATATATATATATATATATATATATATATATATATATATATATATATATATATATATATATATATATATATATATATATATATATATATATATATATATATATATATAAAGAATTGAATTGAATTGAAGAATTGAATTGAATTGAATAATTGAATTGAAGAATTGAATTGAAGAATTGAAGAATTGAATTGAATTGAATTGAATTGAAGAATTGAATAATTGAATTGAATTGAAGAATTGAATTGAATAATTGAATAATTGAATTGAATAATTGAATAATTGAATTGAATAATTGAATTGAAGAATTGAATTGAATTGAAGAATTGAATAATTGAATTGAATTGAAGAATTGAATTGAATTGAAGAATTGAATTGAATAATTTAATTTAATTTAATTTAATTTAATTTCTAGTGGGACGTCTGTTCAAACTGGTCCGCCATCCTACACTTCCCATATAATGATTAAAAACACCATCAACACGCAGTCATAACTCAAACCAAGTATGGATAGAAGGTCCCAAAAGAAAAGAAATATATAAATCTATGGTAATCACAAACTGAAACTTTTTCCTCAGGTGACAATTAGAAACAATGGAATAATTCACTATATTAAACATTATGAACACTAAAACCAGCACCGACAACACTAACATCACATCATTACCACCACCACCACTAACACAAATGCAAACAACAGTAGATTCAAAGAATGGACGTGCTATACTCTAAGCCATTTTCTTCTATTCAATCTTTGAGAGAACGAATATTTGATGGCTAACTATGAACAACTTTACATAACTAAATACGATAATGTGCGTGAACAGCTTCTGAAAGTAAAGCTTACTGTTATTTTGACATTACATGACTACAGATTCGTGTGGTGTCCTCTAGAGTTTAAAATGGTTGCGAAGCCTGCAGCTGTCCTTCATGTTTGTACGTGAGTGATGTGCAAGATGATCATTTCTGTCGTAGTGTAGCCAAGTGCCATTTCTTAAGGTGCTGTTGGTTCTCTTATCGAAAGCTGCTGTGTCTCATTAATATGTATAGTTTATCTGTCTTATTTCCTGGCTAGTTGACGATTAATCTCTCTCTCTCTCTCTCTCTCTCTCTCTCTCTCTCTCTCTCTCTGCCCAGGTTGTCAGTGCTAGGGGAAGGTTGACTGAAATGCACTTTGTGATAAACTGAGTTGACGGTTTCTTCATCACAGGAGTTTTCTACAGCTGATGGTGAAAATGTAATTATAGTATGCTACGTTTTACAGTATGCTACGTTTGTACAATTTCGAAACATACGTTCCATACTTTTTTCTCTAAGCCTTTGGGGGTATAGGAAGGATAGAAGTGGCAATAATTAACGTTATGTATTTAAGTGTCAATGCTTTCTGTCGAGTAATTAATTTATAGCGTTCTAATTTGCTGTTTTTCTGTGTGATCGTCCTTTCGTGTAAATTAACAATTCATAGAAAGGAGACAATTGAGAAAAAAGAAGAAAAGAAAATTCTACACCGGCAACGTTTCTCTGACATGACGTTGAGACACTTCCTCTGACAAACTCATAAATACCCAACATGCACCCGAAAACAATTAATACAATTGTGGCTCTCCTTCTCACTTGAGGCTCGCTTCTCCTTGGATTCAAAGTGACAACCTTGTAATCTTGAACAGAGAACATTGTCAGTGCCATGAAGATTAAAGCGACGCTACCAAACAAGACTATCATCATCGTCGCCATGGCTTCTTTAATCGTGACACTTACGATAACATTTTCCTTGGTTTTGCACTACAGAGTCAATTGTGATGCTGCTCCGCCATGCAACACTTCAGCTGCTGTAGACTCTACGGTCATGGAAAACGTGCCAGATGTTACGTTCGTGCCAGGTGACACACAGACCACGAACTCTTTAACTACGAACCGCACCATAGAGGAGGCTTTCAGTCTTCAACAAGAGAAGCTCAAGAACGTTCCTGGATGCCAGCCGATGCTTCACGCCATAAAAGTGAATGAAGAATTAGAAAGCAGGGACCACCTTCACGACAAAGATCTTCTGCCGCCAGAGGTGCCCGTCTACCGCTGCCCATCCTCGTGCGGCCGCTGTTTGTGGGGAAAACGGTGCCTACCCACCAAGAAAGAGCTCATCACCGTCATCGTGATGTATAGAAATGGAGACGAAGCGATATACGAAGAGAGAGATCTGTACGAACATAAAAAATGCGCTTGTGAATAACTGATACTTGGTTATTATTATTTTTTTCACGTGCCAGATGAAAAAGGCATAGAACTTTACATTCCATTTATTTATCACGGATCTGAATTGTGATTTATTAACAAAATAACATACATTAAAAAAATATATTATTTTACCATTGTTTGTGTTGACCATAAATTATGTGAACTGTGATTCTAAACAGAAAAGATCATATTTACCAGATTGAGTGTTAGACACACACACACACACACACACACACACACACACACACACACACACACACTGTAGAGCCCGTTATAAGCCATGTAGCAGTGCCGTGCATGCCTCCTCGTACATCATCGCCTCGTCACTCGTCAGTCTGGAATGTTCCTGGCGGTAGTGAGGTGGTGAGGCTGCATGTCTCCATGGCCGGATGCACACTATCACCAAGTCTCGAATATGATGGTGGGTAGTAAATCAGAGAGAGAGAGAGAGAGAGAGAGAGAGAGAGAGAGACAGAGAGAATGTGTGTGTGTTGTGTGTGTTCGTGGCTTTTAGATATTCTTGAAGAGTATATGTGGGAAGCGCTGTTAAACTTCAGCCCATTAGTGGCGCAGGCAATTTTATTTGTAGTGGTACCCATATTAGGGCCCATATCACCACTCAAGCGAATCTTTGGTGTACCCACCTAGAACCTGGGTATCACGGTGACATGTAACAACTTTAAACCACTCGGCAAATGGTATAGCTTCAAAGCGGTATGTGGTGGGATTCGAACCTACGCGTGGACGTCTGCCCGATCCCACGTTTACCATCTTATCCTCTATCTGGGAGTGAAGATCGTGTTGCACTGGGTAAAGCCCTACTGAAGCACTTCTCTTACAGCAGCAGTCCACGGTCCTCCAAGCTCAGAGTAATGTTACTAACGGGAAGCTCAGACTAGCACATTCAATCTTCTGAAACGGAGTCCAGTGAAAATGGGAAGGGATAAACCAAATGCAATTTATAAGTAAACATTTATGATATTCTTGAAAAATACAATACTTTCACTGTTTTTGTAGATATTTACTTTTCTTTTCTCCTTTCTTTCTTTCTTTCCGACACATCTATATCTTAGCCAGGAAGCAGAGAGGGACACGAGGTTCTGCTGACGTCATGTTGCTCGAACGTTCAGCGTGGTAGCAGTATTATTATTATTATTATTATTATTATTATTATTATTATTATTATAGTAGTAGTAGTAGTAGTAGTAGTAGTAGTAGTAGTAGTAGTAGTGGCAACATTAGCAGCAGTAATAATAGTCATCATTAACATCATCATCAATTGAATCCAATACGTTTCACTTATACAGTTGACACCAAAACGTATCACACATGACATATATGACTCATGACTCACGCGTGGTTACATTGTACGTACGGCACCAGCACCGCACGTACGCCACCCAGATACATGTGACGCAAGTGTTGCTGATCTATGACACAGTCCAGGGAACCAAGCTAGAAATGGTCGTTTACCGGAGTACCGCCACTCACGTCACTGGTGCGGAAGTGACTGATAGCGAGAAGTTCATGACATGTTTCCTCTTCAGTTACTTGTCACTGGATTTTTCTTCTGATTCGCTCCTCCCCTTCCTGTGACGTGGGCGGCGGGACATACAATAATTCCGGTGTTTCCCTAACTTGAGCCATGAGCAAGCAGGTCGCGTGGCCCTGTGTCCTGATGCAGAGAATCCTCGTGTGATTCACCACTGTTATCAGCACAGAGGGGTTCTGTTTGGGGAAGGCAACAAGGTTTCCCCAAAACAGATTGGTAGATGACCTTGAGAATTTGAGCGACACTCTCTCTCTCTCTCTCTCTCTCTCTTGGAAAGTGTAGTATATTATCAAGACGAACTGTTTTACATTAGTGTATTCTATTTATGTGAAAGTGTTTCTGTGTCGGAGTAACTCAGATGTTCTGGGAGTCTGATGCAACAGATCTAATTTCTGAGTCATCCGTTGATCCTGAGTGTTGCCGATGGTCATTTTGTTGTACTTAAAGATTTACTACACTCTGATTGTTTGAACGTTATCTATTTAGGTCTTTATCTATATACCCAAAATGTCACCTCATGCATCCAAACCGCATTTATTGATCTGGAAATGGTAACCTGATGATAATAAAACTTTTTAAACTTTCACCCGGTGCTCTCCACACACACTGAGGAGAACATACCTATATAGTCTTACCTTAAAGAACTTAAGTTTTCTTTATTTTTTTTTAATACCGACAACGCCCACCACGTCAGAAGTTGTCTCATTAATCATTGTTTTTGTGAGGGAGTGACAGTGAAGGCCAGCTATGGAGTTTATTAAGAAGGGAAGATGAGCACTGGTCCAGACTGGTTTAGGAGAGACAGAAAGGGAATGGAGAAAGGTTTTAATCCGTGGCGGACAAGCGACGTTGAATTCCTTAACAAACATTCCCCGTCCCCGTTGCCGCATTCAAGAGTTCGCTGACTTGCATCATAATAGTTACCTTCATTACTAACTAAGCACTGATCACCTCTTATAGTCACTGCAGAACATTTGAACGTCTCAGATGCGGTGTAGGTAGAGGTGAGGTAACGCAAGCCTTGTGTGATGTTGGTCAGTGGCCGCGTTCATACACCTCTCACTCCCACTGTTTACCGTTTTCCCTCAACATTAAGTCCTCTGGTGAGTCTTGAATAAGATTTTGTAAGGATAATATGCGTGGATGTGATCATGTGACTACCACTGGGGTGTTTCAAGCCGACATGAACCTTTTTAATGGTGTAGACTTTCTTTGCTAATGCCCACTGCATTAGCAGTGCCATGGGCAGAGGAACAGAGGATGGAAAAGAGTGAACAAATGGTTATTCTCTCTCTCTCTCTCTCTCTCTCTCTCTCTACAACAGAAAAATTGATAGTTAAAAAGATAGATAAAAGATATATTGCCAAGCGGTAAAAGGGCAAAGGAGAAAGAGACAAAAGCGACACACTGTTGAATCGACGACATACTAGTGGTCACAATTACAAATTCTGCTATGTATCTTAAACGTACCTTGGCATTTTAGAAACTGGAGAACATTATTCCAGAAAGAGTTTAATGGCGGCAGGTGACAACAGACATGCGTGGCTGTGGGGAGGACGTGGCTGAGAGATAACGGCACTACAGGACGCTGCCGCTCCCTTCCTCAGCCTTGACCCGATCCTGCTACGAATTAAAAATGTAATCACAACAAAACTACAGATACTGACCCACACACACACACACACACACTCTCTCTCTCTCTCTCTCTCTCTCTCTCTCTCTCTCTCTCTCGCCTTTAGATATATAAAGTGAAGCTGTATATGTCATTCACCAAAGCCTGATTTCTGTATGGGTGAGAGGCGAGGTTGAATGTCTAAGGCTGAAATGGAAGGTTGTCATGAAAGTTCGAATCCTTCCTTTCCCTATGTAGTTCTGAGTGATACCCTGAAGTGTGTGTGTGTGTGTGTGTGTGTGTGTGTGTGTGTGTGGGTGTGTGTGTGTGTGTACCGGATGCCATTATTGAAACCCTTTTTTTATCATTCATAGAAGCTGATAGTCACATTATTGTTGTAATCCTCTCTTAATTTTAATTCTCCTCAACGTTTTTGTATCCTATCTCCTCTTCCTCCTTTTTCCTCCTTGTCCTCCTTGTCCTCCTTCTCCTCCTTCTTCTCCTCCTCGTCTTCCACATGAAGAAAAATTGCCGGTATGATGATGTGGCGCCTCGCGGAGGAACGCAAACAGGGGAACCATGAGACAACAAAAGAGGTCTGAGGTATGTACGTGAGGCCACACAATAGTCAAGGAGTACTTATGTCGACTGAAGGGAAAGGAGAAAGCGATGCAGGGGAAGGAGGGATCGGGAAGCTACAGGGTAAAGAAGGTGGTCGGTTGAGGAACGAAGAAATAGAGGGAGACTTGGTTGACAGGTGCCGTACGCTATATAGTTATGATCTGATTCTTCTGTGTTTCATCAACGTGGGACTTTATTTAGCCCCTTTAGTAATGGGCCACATTTTTCCCTTGAAAGTTGTGTACGATTAGATGATTTTCTTGACATTAGCAAGGGTCTACGGAGGTCAGAAGATTAGCGGCAACAGTCTGCACTATAAAATCACCAAATAGTAAGCAGAATGAATGTGAAAAATGTGTCATGGTACTGAAGAGGTTAAGACGGAGGTTTCAAGACATTTATCCCTTGTTTTTTTTTTTCGGTTAACTCTCTCGGACCTGTAAGGGCAACTAAGTGGGTGTTGTTTTCTTTTGTGTGTGTGTGTGTTTTATGTTGCACTTTGCCAGTTTTCCCCCTCTTACATCATAAAATACATGTTTCAATCTCGTCCGTCTTATCGTTTCCCGTAACTCACTCTCTCCCACCTTTGTCTTTGCTACTAGTCACCGTCACTTCCTATCTCGCCTTACTAGCATTATATCCTCTCTAAGTTGCACCACCTTGCGTCCCGTCCCGTGTTGCCACTCTGAATGTCATCATCCTCTTGCCCTTTCCTACCACCCGTCGACTCCCAACCCAACTGCTCTCAACTTTGTCTGATTTGAAGCATTCTGAAGTGCTTTGGGTTGTATGTACTACGTGACGGGGAGACAGTAAGGGTGCTGGTGAAGGAGACTCTAGGACCACAATCTCGAGCATGACGAAAAACCGCTCTGTTCTGTGAATGAGCTCCACTGACTGCTTAAGTGAACGCTCCCTCTTTCATGATTTGATCTCACAGACACTTGTCATCGCCAAATTATAATGTGACAGAGAGAGAGAGAGAGAGAGAGAGAGAGAGAGAGAGAGAGAGAGAGAGAGAGAGAGAGAGAGAGAGAGACATACCGAAAGATTGATTGATTGACTGATATTCTTTATTGGCAATATTTATATATAACATAATTGATCAACTTCAATAGAAAGAAAAGTAGGAATATGCCAGGTCCATTAATCAGAAAGAGAGAGAGAGAGAGAGAGAGAGAGAGAGAGAGAGAGAGAGAGAGAGAGAGAGAGAGAGATTTGGTCCAGCTCAGTGAAAAATATCTACAAAACGTTCTTCACTGCTGCTTGACTTCCTTTAAAAGAAAAGCCGTGTTGCAGCAACTGACGACACATTTCGCTGGTAATGCGCAATCTGTGAACGCCTCCCTTGATTCATGAAGCACAAAGGACACAATTTACTCAAACCATATACTGTCAGCATCATCATTCAAGTGTCTGATAAATAACCGGCAACTTTATAGAGCTGATGTTTTTTTTTCTTTTCATGTGAAGGAAAAAGAGACAGTCCTGCAAAAATTCTCTTCGCATGACTCGTTTTTTGCTCATTAAGTAACTCATTAACTCTCCTGGTCGCATCTGACACTCCTTTCGCCCTCTCCAGTCTCGCTGCATCTCCACTCCATTCCTCGTCCCTCCACAGCCTCGCCACTTCCCCATTCAGCACCCCTCGCCAGCCCTCCCTCCAGCCACTGCGGAGCTTTTCCCCTCCAGTCACATCACAAGGTGGTACTGTAGTTGCAGGAGGTCTGTGATGTCCATTCAGCTCAGTGACACGCACCAACCTACCTACAGGCTGAAGTGGCGCTGAAATGTGAAGACTGTCATCAAATATCTCCACCAGAATTACCACGGTGAATTATTGACCGTGTGTTCAGATTCATTTTGCTTGTCGTGTTGTCATTGAGTGTTATTTTTTATTCTTTGGAGCAGAATTTCTTACAGAACACATTTTTCGATCTTTTCTTTCACTTAGAAACAATGATAGAGTATATATATATATATATATATATATATATATATATATATATATATATATATATATATATATATATATATATATATATATATATATATATATATATATATATATATATATATATATATATATATATATATATATATATATATATATATATATATATATATATATATATATATATTATTAGTTCTTATTGCTATTATTATCATTACTATTATTTTTATTATTATTATTGTTATTATTATTATCATTATTATTATCATTACTATTATTATTATTATTATTATTATTATTATTATTATTATTATTATTATTATTATTATTATTATTATTATTGTTATTATTATTATTGTTATTATTACTGTTATCATTATTATTATTATCATTATTACTATAATAACAATTATTACTATTCCTTTATATATTTTATTCACATGGACGCTTCACGTCGTTGTTTTGTTTGGTGGCCCTCAGTTCTCGTCACCCGCAGGGGCGTCAGTCACAGACTCGCAAATAGTGACAGGCTGCCCGCCTTGCAGTCAGTCACGCTCGCTGTATCGTAGATTTTTTTTCATAATACTGGAACCTTTCCTCGCTATGTTTATCTGATTTCCTTGCACCTGGACACTCTCCCTGTGACTGGTTGCACCTCCTGCCACAAACATCAAACGTGCTAGTTTATGATTTTTCTTCTTCGTGTAATTGAGTGAATTTTTTTACGTGTTTTCTTTTCGTTAGCTTGCAATGTGTGTGTGTGTGTGTGTGTGTGTGTGTGTGTGTGTGTGTGTGTGTGTGTGTGTGTGTGTGTGTGTGAGGTATTACACCTGTGGCATCAAATTACCTGTGTGGCATTCTTTCCCTACTCTCGTCTCATCCTCTCCCCTTGCCCTCCTTGCCTTTCTCCTGCTGTGCTGTCAATATTTTCCATTCCAAGGTTCACAATGCTGCAAGTTCTAGTCTGGAAACCTTTAAACCACCACCACCACCACTACTACCACTACTATCTCTGCTACATCTCACATTCCTGCTTCCCCTCCAGCACCTCTGAAAGATAAGAGACATCCACTTCTCCATTCAATTTGTCATCCCTCCTTCCACCTCTGCCGCCCGTTTCCTCCCACTCTATCACTCTCCCCACATAAAAGATTCCGTAAATTCAATCAATCTCCCGCCTTGCTTCTCTTCCCTCCCGAGCCTCCCTTGTGAATATTCATGCCGGTGAGGTGAACAGCTGTGAGCCTAGGCAGGGGTGTGAGATATGAGTGTATGGCAGGTGCGAGTCGAGGTTACACTCTCCTGCTGCTGCCAAACTAAGTGCTCTCGTCAGGGTGAAAGAGTAGAAAAGAGAGAGAGAAAAATTGTACCGTAGATTTTTCAAGGTTTTTCTTCAATTGTGTAACTTTTATGCATTGGCGAGTGAATTAATAGAGAAGGAAAAGAAAAAAAAGTGTAAAATATCACCGAGTTGTTACGTTTCGAGTGTTTCTAGCGTTGGTACTGAGTTTATTTACGAGCGATATATTCTGGTGTTGGTTTAATCGTGTTTCATTAGAGCATAGTTGTGCTTTGATGGGGAGTTGTGAGTGCATGGTGCAAGGAGTATTAACCTTGTTGTTGGTGTATTTGTGGCGGTGCTGGTGTTGGTGGTGGTGGTGGTGATAGTGGTGCTGGTGTTGTGGTGGTGGTGGAGGTGATGTTGTTGTTGTTATTGTTGTAAGTGGTGGTGGTGGTGGTGGTGGTGTTGGAGATGGTAGAGTTGTTGTTGTTTTACATTATTACTTTACGGCTCTCATTTTGTAAGTGAAAATTCATCAACGCATGCAGCATTTATGAGGACAGATGATTCTCTCTCTCTCTCTCTCTCTCTCTCTCTCTCTCTCTCTCTCTCTCTCTCTCTCTCTCTCTCTCTCTCGTCAGTCTCTCTCAATCTCGCGTCATACATTAAGATTTGCATCCCATAATGTTTCATCTCAATGCCTCCCTCACTCCCTCAATCCCCCTCTTTCTCCATTCCTGCCCCTAATAACAACTCCTCCTCCACTGAACTGCTGATCCGCTGCACTCACTGAGCCCTGATGCATAATAAATTGTACGTGAGTCCTTGAACCTGAGCACTTTGTAGCCAATCACGAGGAGAGAATAGACGAATGCGGTAGATTTTGATGGGCCTGGTTGGTGTTTACTCTTCCTCTGCGATTTTTATTTCTTTTATTTTTTTTTTGTTTATTATTATTATTTTTTTCTAGCGTTCTCTCTCGTCTCTATATCTCAGTACCTATTTTTTTCCCTGTCTGTCTGTCTGTCTGTCTGTCTGTCTGTCTGTCTGTCTGTCTGTCTCTCTCTCTCTCTCTCTCTCTCTCTCTCTCTCTCTCCAAAAATATTATAAACAAAAAGTCACACACACACACACACACACACACACACACACACACACACACACACACACACACACACACACACACACACACATACACTCACACATACACTTGAAATATTTCCTGTTATGTCCTTTATTGCTATCCTGTCCTCATTTTCTTTTTCATCTTCGCTATCCCCGTTTTCTTTCTTTACTTAAAAATCTGATATAATCTAAAAATTCTCTCTCTCTCTCTCTCTCTCTCTCTCTCTCTCTCTCTCTCTCTCTCTCTCTCTCTCTCTCTCTCTCTCTCTCTCTCTCAGGCAAACACTTCTGCAAAACCTTCTTATCTTCACCTGAAAAATCGATGTGAAAAAGATGACAGTAAATAAACACCAGCCAGTAACTTGGAGTCGTATTAGGAAGTGTCAAGGCGAGGCAGGTTTCCGTTGGATGTAGAGAGAGAGAGAGAGAGAGAGAGAGAGAGAGAGAGAGAGAGAGAGAGAGAGAGAGAGAGAGAGAGAGAGAGAGAGAGAGAGAGAGAGAGAGAGAGAGAGAGAGAGAGAGAGAGAGAGAGAGAGAGAGAGAGAGAGAGAGAGAGAGAGAGAGAGAGAGAGAGAGAGAGAGAGAGAGAGAGAGAGAGAGAGAGAGAGAGAGAGAGAGAGAGAGAGAGAGAGAGAGAGAGAGAGAGAGAGAGAGAGAGAGAGAGAGAGAGAGAGAGAGAGAGAGAGAGAGAGAGAGAGAGAGAGAGAGAGAGAGAGAGAGAGAGAGAGAGAGAGAGAGAGAGAGAGAGAGAGAGAGAGAGAGAGAGAGAGAGAGAGAGAGAGAGAGAGAGAGAGAGAGAGAGAGAGAGAGAGAGAGAGAGAGAGAGAGAGAGAGAGAGAGAGAGAGAGAGAGAGAGAGAGAGAGAGAGAGAGAGAGAGAGAGAGAGAGAGAGAGAGAGAGAGAGAGAGAGAGAGAGAGAGAGAGAGAGAGAGAGAGAGAGAGAGAGAGAGAGAGAGAGAGAGAGAGAGAGAGAGAGAGAGAGAGAGAGAGAGAGAGAGAGAGAGAGAGAGAGAGAGAGAGAGAGAGAGAGAGAGAGAGAGAGAGAGAGAGAGAGAGAGAGAGAGAGAGAGAGAGAGAGAGAGAGAGAGAGAGAGAGAGAGAGAGAGAGAGAGAGAGAGAGAGAGAGAGAGAGAGAGAGAGAGAGAGAGAGAGAGAGAGAGAGAGAGAGAGAGAGAGAGAGAGAGAGAGAGAGAGAGAGAGAGAGAGAGAGAGAGAGAGAGAGAGAGAGAGAGAGAGAGAGAGAGAGAGAGAGAGAGAGAGAGAGAGAGAGAGAGAGAGAGAGAGAGAGAGAGAGAGAGAGAGAGAGAGAGAGAGAGAGAGAGAGAGAGAGAGAGAGAGAGAGAGAGAGAGAGAGAGAGAGAGAGAGAGAGAGAGAGAGAGAGAGAGAGAGAGAGAGAGAGAGAGAGAGAGAGAGAGAGAGAGAGAGAGAGAGAGAGAGAGAGAGAGAGAGAGAGAGAGAGAGAGAGAGAGAGAGAGAGAGAGAGAGAGAGAGAGAGAGAGAGAGAGAGAGAGAGAGAGAGAGAGAGAGAGAGAGAGAGAGAGAGAGAGAGAGAGAGAGAGAGAGAGAGAGAGAGAGAGAGAGAGAGAGAGAGAGAGAGAGAGAGAGAGAGAGAGAGAGAGAGAGAGAGAGAGAGAGAGAGAGAGAGAGAGAGAGAGAGAGAGAGAGAGAGAGAGAGAGAGAGAGAGAGAGAGAGAGAGAGAGAGAGAGAGAGAGAGAGAGAGAGAGAGAGAGAGAGAGAGAGAGAGAGAGAGAGAGAGAGAGAGAGAGAGAGAGAGAGAGAGAGAGAGAGAGAGAGAGAGAGAGAGAGAGAGAGAGAGAGAGAGAGGAGAGAGAGAGAGAGAGAGAGAGAGAGAGAGAGAGAGAGAGAGAGGGGTGCGAGGTGTATTTCTATATAAATATAACTTAAGGTGGGTTCACACGTGTCAATATCCAGGTGGAAATGTTAGCCGCTAGAAGTGTCAACAGAGCCCTGCTGGCCGGAACACGTTCACACATAGCTGCTGGGAAGTACCGGCTGGTTGACCTGCATTTCTTATAATAAAAGTGTTTATCTTAAAAAAAAAAAAACGATGCACAATTGTGATCAAATCCAATCACAGGTATTCAGTCCTCACCTCCAGCAACACCTTGCAGAGAGGGACACAGTCATCGGAGAGTGGCAGCTATCTCATCGAAGGAAGGTCTACGCTGGCTATTTTTTCCTGTACTAATAATTTTTCGGGTCCCAGACATACTATTTGTCCCTCACGAACTCCAACATCTTCCTCTCTGCCTCTGTACACCCACATGATCAAACCTTCCGTGTCGTCGCAATGTAAACAAAGCCGCTAGCGGCTGGAAAAGACCAACATGTCGATCCTGTTTTGCGGCTGGTTTCTCCACCCGCTAGGCATCGATATCCAGCCGAAAGCTCTAGCAGCTGACAGTTTCAGCCGCATATTGACACGTGTGAACCCGCCTTTAGCATACTATAGATGGCATAAAGAATCTCTCTCTCTCTCTCTCTCTCCACAACTCAGGCAGGCTCGAAGGGAGGGCAAGGTGCTTCAGGCTTCACCCGAGTAAACGAAGCCTCGATAATGATTGAACTGGTCAAACCAACGGAAGGAGGAGCCGGCAGTAGTAGTGGTGGTGTTGTGAGTGCTGGAGGTAATGTTTGCGTTATTACACTAGCTATGTTCGTACGGCTGTCTCTGTTATTGGTGCCTGGGTCAGAGCGGCGTCTTCAGATATCGAGAGCCGACCTAGTGGCAGTTCACAGCGAGGATTAAAGATGAAACAGTGAGTCACCAGGAAAGAAAGGTCAGTACGTGTTAGGTGTGTCCACAACGTCCACATGTTATTCTATCACGTGTGGGCTTTGATTTTTTCTTTACCTTTTGATTCCAGACATTGCATTTCTGATCACTCTGTCTGAAGCTGCCTTGCCTAATATTCCCCTCTTGATTGGAGAGCTAGTGTATGATTTCTCGATACCAAGCAGTAGGTATTCATTGGATGATTCACTCGCTCACCAATTTTTTCAGGATTCAATATATTACTTTTTTTCAATAATGAGTGTCAAATCCAATACAGTTTTTCCTAGCTTAAGTTTTTTGTCACTAAGTATAGGCTGTGTACCGCTACATTTTGACACATTCTTTAGTGAGATGATACGTATACCTATTCATACAGTTTTAGAGGTATAATTTACACGTCTATCAGTGAACACTTTCCTGTATTTAATTTCATTTACACTACGATATACTATGTCAAACTGTCCAGAAATAATTTTTTTTTTTTTCTAATGAAGATATTGAAAAGTTTGTGTTAAGAGTTAGGAGAATGTGACGGGAAAACAACAGTCATTGGTGATGCAGTAAACTAAAGTTTTGACACATGCCAAAGCCAAGCTCGCTCTCTCTCTCTCTCTCTCTCTCTCTCTCTCTCTCAGTTATTGCTCAAGTGTACTTATTTATTTTTCTCTATTTCATCCTCAGGTAAGCTGGAGTGACTGTGGACCCGCTTGTCAGTAGAAGTTGGTACCATACAAAGCAGGCGGAGTTGCACGCACCTTTGCTTTAATAAGTCTTCAAAATTGCAAGAAGTTTAAAGATTTCACCGCACCGAAGTAAGGCAGCTGAGACCGTTTTGCTGGCTGTTTGGGGGCACTCAGAATACAGATGCTAATTTGTATACCGAATAGAAAATATGAAGAGATGACATCGCCAGGATTAGGACTTGGATTAATTCATGAAGGACAACAATGACTTCCTTTGGACTAGACTCAGACAACTTATCACTATCGTATTCATGACTGTTGAGAATTCTGTGACATCACATCCGCTCGAAATACGTGGTAGGTGGCGTGGTGGCGTGTTTACCAAAGAGCGTGACTGTATTGTGAGTGTCAGTGTCACGTGGCTTAGTTTGCAGAGAGAGAGAGAGAGAGAGAGAGAGAGAGAGAGAGAGAGAGAGAGAGAGAGAGAGGATGGTGTGTTTGTTTTCTCAATTGCGTTTCACTTTAGCAAGGTTGTGTGTGGTTGTAGAGAGAGAGAGAGAGAGAGAGAGAGATGAGAATGTTGTCGAGTTTTATCTTATCTGTCTGGCTGTCATCCTGTTTGTTCCTCTCGTTTCGACATTCAGCAACCACGTGTTTACATATCCTTATATTCTTTCATACAATATCACGTCAGTCATTATTCATTATCGTGCGTTTATCCACATCATTTATTTGTATTTTTTATTTGGTGTTCTTCCATCTTTTTTTTTCTATTCCTTCCTCTGTTCTTCCTCTTCTTCCTTCTCTTCCTTTCTCTTTTCCTTCCAATCGCACGCTTTGCTTTACTTAGCGTCGTTTTGCGATTTACGAAGCAGGAGGGAGAAAGGGAGAAAAGGGGAAGGGGAGGGTTGTGTGCAGCTGTTCCAGAGAGAGAGAGAGAGAGAGAGAGAGATGAAAGCTATAGGAGGTTTCAGCTTCCATAGTTATCGAGAGAAGCCTTGAATTTTTCCTTTCTCATAAGGCCGAGTTGTCAGAATGTTATTTCAACCTCCTCCTCCCACTCCCCCACGTCTCTCTCTCTCTCTCTCTCTCTCTGTAGCAACTTTTTGAAATTTATCTAACGACATTGTCCTAATTTTTCACTCGTCCTTCCCTCACTCCTCTTTCTCCTCCTCATCTTCCTCCTCCTCACTCTTCTTCTTCCTCCTCTAGTTAATCTCTTGTATGTATTTTCTATTCCCTTCTTTTTCCTCCGCTGGGCAATCACGGAATCGCAATTAGCTCGTTTCCCTCGCGGCCAGATGAAAGGCAGTCGTGAGTGCTGGTCAGTCGCGTTAGTGCCGGCGAGAAAGTTGTCAGGTGGTGCGCCTCGTGGGAACTTATAATTTGCGCCGCTTATGAAGGCAATTACCGGCTGGAGATTGCGTCCACTGCAGGTGTTAGTTATGTAGGTGAACATATGAACGCAGGAGGTATTTTGGCATGTGAACGTAAAGGGGTATTTATCTAACACCCTCAGTACCATGTCGCGTTTTCATATTAATTCTGGTTACTATTTGGCAATTCTATACAGGTTCACAGACTTATTTGAAGATTGATATAGTAAAGACTGTGGCCACTAATCTTTTGACATCCATAGACCCTTCCCAATGTCAATAAAAGGATCTAATCACACATATGATAAAATTTGTTCCCAGTATAATGAAAGGGTTAAACACGTGAATACTGGTAGGGTTGATGTATAGAGATGTAAGTTCACGTGGCATTTATGTAGGTTGATAATTAAACGCTGGTGATATTTAGATAAACATCCTTGCTTTATTATTTTTCTTTTTTGGGGGGGAGCGGCTGGG
>NC_059278.1:887143-922143 GCF_017591435.1 Portunus trituberculatus
GACAATCCCTCCCTCCCTCCTCCTCCTCCTCCTCCTCCTCCTCCTCCTTCATCCCAAAAGAAGCCGAGATGTTATCGCTCCCAAACCTCTCGGCTCCTCCATCGCACCATTTTTCTCCCCTTCGGTAATCCTATTCTCCTGCCGGCGGCGGTTCGGCAGGGTAATTTCGAGTGATGGCCTTTCTGTGTCTCCGGCTAATGTGTCGCGATCAGCTGCCGGTCCCTGGCTCTTCCCATCATGGATAAGCTGATAGGTGTGTCCAGTCAGGGTTCAGAAAGGCGGAGGAAGAGAAGATAATGATAATGATTGAGAACACCATTTTTTTTTCTTTTTTTCCAGAAGACCACATTTCTTTCCGGCCGCTATCATGAGTCGGGTTGTATAAGGAGCTAGTGCTTGGTTCTGTTGAGTTCTTGTAAGTGCAGCCACGAGGACAGTCTTTCCTGAGAGCTTGTGCAGGGAATCACTAAGGCTGCCAACTCTTATTACTCTTGAAATTGTGATCGTCTTGTGTGACGGCTGTGATGGTCTGAGTCTGGGAATTATGCGAATGAAAAGATGTAAGTTTCTAGGTAGTGGAGAAGGTGGTTTTAGGTAGCGTGTGATTGAAAGAGTAAAAGATTAAATAACTGGCATTGTTCTGTTGTACTATGAAATTATAGGAGTGAAAAGATATGATTACTGATACGGTGGTCAAAGAAGATTCTGGGCAATGTATAATTGAAATAAAGTAAGGTGAAATAGCTTACACTGTCTCCCTCGAAGCTGAATGATGATTGTGATCGTGTGAAAATTAAAGAAATGGAAGGAAGATTTTGAGTTAGGTATAACCATCAATGAAGAATGAGAGACAAGATGAAAGGGGCAATTTTCTCACGTTGAATGTCATGTGATCTCAATTTTCAGACCTGGAATATAATCATCTCATGTGTATTCTCTTTGTCTTAACTTTTAAAACGAGAGATCTAACGGGAAGGACAGATATTGTATTAACCCTTTCAGTATAATGTGCAACAATTCCCAGCGGTAGAAGAAACGTATGACATGTCTTTATGCATCTACAAAAATATAAATACACAATAAAAAAAGAAAAAGCTTGAGATTTCTAGCCAATACAATGTTTGAAAGTGACCATATAGGAGAAAGTAGATGCCTGAGTGGTCTAGTGGCGAAGGAGACACGTGACAAACAACAGGGAAAGAGTTACGTGACAATAGTATACTCTCAATTTACGTGTTACTCGACTTAACTATTACAGAAGACAACGATGATGAAACGATGATGATGAAGGTGAGTTGACGTTACTCATTAAAGTGTTTACAGATTGTGGTGGAGAGAAAAAATAAGAACGAAAAGGGTAAGAGGCAATCAAGGGGAGAGAAAAATACTGTAAAACGCAGTCAGGGAAGAGGAGGAGGAGGAGGAGGAGGAGGAAAATTAAAGTCAATCACAATGTAGGGAAAATAGGAGGCAAGTCAGGAAGGTGAAAAAAAAGAGTAGGAAAAGAGAATAAGCGAAAGGAAAAATAAAAGTCAGGAACGAAGGAGGAAAATGAAAGGCAATCAGAAGGAATAAGAATTAGGAGATTAGAGGAAGGAAAAAAAAAAAAAAAGGAAAAAAGGAAAAAAAGAGAGAGAGAGAGAGAGATACAGAGACGTGGGAGTCGTAAATTAAGGTAGAAATGGGATATAATTACGTTTTAGTGACTTGGTAATTTAGCGTCACGAGAGGACAGCCTTCCTTAATAGTCCCCCCTTACAATTATGGATAGTCTCCGTTTTCTTTTGTCACGCCGTGGTTATGCTATTGAGAGGTGGACGGGGAAGGGAGCACAGGAGGAAAAACAGCAAGAGAAAATACGAGAAAACTGAGGAATAAAGAAAAATATATACATAGGAATCAAGAAAAAGAGAGATAATGAGGAAATAGAATAAATGAAAAAAAATAATGGTAAAAAAAAAGAAAAAAATTGAGAAAAAAGATTAAAGTTATGAAAAAAATAAGAGAGAGAGAGAGAGAGAGAGAGAGAGAGAGAGAGACCGAGTGTCCTGAAGGAGATATAGAACAGAGTGATGGGTTGCAGTGTTGAGTGGTGAGAAATTATGACTGTCTATAGTGAATTGGCAATGACTGACTGTCCCGACCATAATGGAAAGGAGGGGAAGTTGCAAGAGTGACAGCGGATAGTGGGAGGAAATACAGGGGAGTAATGGGAGAGAGAAATGATAAAGGAATGAATAAGCGAAAGTGAAAATGTAGATGCGAAAAAGACAGTGAAAGATAATGAGAGGATGAAAATGGAAGAAGAGGAACGGGAAAATTGAGTGAGGAAGATAGAGTGACGAAAGAATAAAGAATAAAGAGATAAGGAGGGACGGGGAGGAAGAGAGAGTGGAAGATAACATTAACCGAGAGAAAGAGAAGAAAAAAAAATGAAGGGAAAAGAGAGCAGGAAGAAGATGAAGGGAAGAAAATAACATGGATGGTGATGGGAAGAGTGAAGACAGACTGAAAGGACTGAAGGAAAAAATGATGGGGACGTAGAGAAAGTTAAAGAAAATGGAGATAGAGAAGGGAAGGGGTACTATGAATGGACACACGAGGAAGGGGAGAAAAGAAAGAGAAGTGATGGGAGGGAAAGGGGAAGAGGAGGAAGGGAAAGAGGGATAGTTTTCTTAATCAAAGAAAATTAAGGAAAATGGAGATAGGAAGGGAAGGAGTACTGTGAAGGGACGCACAGGGAAGGGAAGAAGGGACAGCGGAGTGATGGTGAAAGAGGAAGAGGAGGAAGGGGAAGAGGGGGGGGCAGTTTTCTTAGTCTCGTAATCAAAGGTCTGTTCACATACGTCTGGCAGTAACTCAGAATTTTCCCGGCCTGTGATTACGTCCGATTCCTTTCTTCCCTTCCCTTTTCGTTAAATTACTTCTAGTTTTCTCTATGCCTTTCTTTATTTCATTCTATAACTTTTCCTCTCTTTCTTTTTTTATTTCTCCTTTTTATTTCATATCACATTTTCCTTTTTTGTTCCTTTCTTTCCTTCCCTTTTCGTTAAATTAATTCTTGTTTTCTTTATCCCTTTCCCGATTTCCTTCCACTACTTTCCTCTCTTCCTTTTTTTATTTCTCCTTTTCCTTCCATGCTGTATTTTCCATTTCTTTTTTCCAATTTTTTTTTTGCTTTTTTACTGTCTAATAATCTTATTTTCTTTCACCCCTCCCATATTTTTCTCTAATTTACTTTTTTTTTGTCGTATGCTTAACAAATTTCCCTTGTTATCCACTTTTAACTCTCTCTCTCTCTCTCTCTCTCTCTCTCTCTCTCTCTTGAGTGACAGGTAGGAGAGGAAGGGAGGAAACGCGGGACAGAGAGAGGAAAAGGGAAAAAAATTGAAGTTGGCGCGTGACAATGGTGGCGTGACCTTCCCATTCTCCGCCTCTCTCCCCTACCCCCCATTTCCTCCTCCCTTCCTCTCCTACTTATGTCCTCCTCCCCCTCCCATTCCCCTCCCAAGCGTGGGTTACATTATAGACACGAGATACAGGCCGGGGTAGCGCCGTGGAGACTGCTTTAATGGAGTGGTGGTGGTGGTGGTAGTGGTGGTGGTGGTTCGGGAGAGACAGGGAGTTGGTGGGAGAAAATTAAGTTAATAAGGATAAGTACTATAAGATTATTTTCCATTTTTTTTTATTTATTTATTTTTTTTAGTATGGTAATCAATGATGGGTTTACTTACTTATTTTTTTTTTCTATTTTTTTTTCATCTATTTTAATTGGAGGTATTTACTCATTGTGCTGTTTTTTTTTTTTTTTATAATGATGTTGTTCCTGTTGTTGCTCCTGCTGCTGTTCAATTGCTGCTGCTTCTGTTGTCACTGTGGTTGTTGTTGCCATTGTTGTTGTTGTTGTTGGCGGTGGTGGTGGTGGTGGTGGCAGTGTTGGTGCTATCGTTTTTGTTATTGTTGTTGCTGCTGCTGCTACTGTTGTCATCTTCCTAATACCACCATCATCACCACCACCACCACCACTACTACTACTACTACTACTACTACTACTACTACTACTACTACTACTACTACTACTACTACTATCACTGCTACCACAATTACTACCACTATTACTACTACTATTACTGCCTTTACAGCTGCCACCACCACCACCACCACCACCAATACTACTACTACTACTACTTTTACCACTACCCCGACCACCACCACCACCACTTCTATTACTACAACACCTAATAACATCAAATCCAAACAAATAACACTGCAGGAACCAATCATCTCATCATTACAAAAGCCACCGTGTTTCATTGCAGGTTAACCAGTTCACTCTGTCTTTCTCTCTCATGCAGCCTCCGTCGCGGTCAGGTGACTTCCCTTTACTCGCAAAACAACCACACTTTTCATCACGTTCCCATTAGCAAATAGCACCGTAACACCACTTTATGAAAGCCGCTTATCTGTTCATGTACTCAAACCAACGAACACACAGCAAAGGGAAGAGATTAACTGGAAACACTGAAGCTAAATGTCACGTACTCTGAAAAGCATTGTTCTCTCACCATGACTGTTTTCAAATGCCACAGAGGTGATTAGCAGGGTTCTCAAGACTGTAGAAATCTCGTTAATATGCTTCCGTAAACACTAGAAATATCATAAACCTTTGTAATTTCAACTAGAACCTTTTAAAACTATAGTGGATGTAAGTACAGCGCATAAGAGCTTCAGAATATGGTTCTTAATAGCATTTGATCATCCTGTACACAAACTGAACCCTCTCTAACTGATACGAGAGACGATCTAATAGTTTTAAATACTGAAGCTAAATGTCACGTACTCTAAAACGCATTGTTCTCTCACCATGACTGTTTTCAAAGGCCACAGAGGTGATTGGCCGGGTTCTTAAGACTGTTTCCTGTTAATAATGTAGAAATCTCGTTAATATGCTTCCATAACCATTGGAAATATCACAAACCTGTGGAATTTCAAGTAGAACCTTTAGAAAGTAGTCTTAAACCCTTCAGTACTGGGACGCATTTTTACCATGAATTTTGGGTATGATTAGACGATTTTATTTACATTAGGAAGGGCTTATGGAGGTCAGAAAATTAACAGCCAGACTCTTCACTATTTCAACCTCAACATTCGTTTCTGAAGCTGTATCAAATTACCAAATAGTAAAAAAAAAAAAAAAAAAATTAATACGAAAACGTGTCATGGCACCGAAGGGGTTAATAGCATTTGATTATCCTGTACAAAAAAAGCTGAACCCTTTATAACTGATACGAAAGACGATCTATATAATAGTTTTGTATCGGGGAAAATCTGTCGCCAGCGGTCTTGTAACTCATAGACTCGCTGGCCTCTCACAAGTTGACGCGGACTTGGGGTTTCGGTACAAAAACTCCTTCATCTCGGTCCTTCCCCGCGGCGACTCTTCTGCTGGTGGGCCAAAAAAAGCGGTAAGTTACGAGCTCGCCACGTGGATCTGGGAAACACTCCTCCTTAAGATTTTACGAGGTGGTTGAAATATTGCAGCGTTATAAATACTTAACGTTAGATGGAGATAATGTGCCTTTCACCCAGAGAGAGAGAGAGAGAGAGAGAGAGAGAGAGAGAGAGAGAGAGAGAGTAAATAAGTAGATAGATAGATAGGTAAATAAATTGACAGGTAGATAGATGAATAGATAAACAAATAGATAGATAAGAGATATATAGATAGATAGGTGGGTAGACACAGAGAAAGAAAGAAAAAAAAAGAGAGAGAGAAGAAAGAGAGAGAGAGAGAGAGAGAGAGAGAGAGAGAGAGAGAGAGAGAGAGAGAGAGAGAGAGAGAGAGGAGAGAAAAAAGAAAAAGAAAGATAGAAAGAAAAAACGAAAGAAAAAAAAAAAAAGAAAGAAAGAAAGAGAGAGAGAGAGAGAGAGAGAGAGAGAAAGAATGAGAATATGGCTTCATCACTGTAATAACTCATTAAACAACAACTTCTCAACAACCCAGAAATACCCGGACCTAATTTACGTCCGTGCTAATCGCTGGCTCAGATGAACATGATTATACGAATTACCCAGATGCTTATTTTGAGACAAGCCTTGTGGAGGGAAACTTTTGATGTGGCTGTCTGTGAGAATCTTCTACCTCTTCACTTGATGGAAGGAGACAAGGAAAGGGGGAGAAAGAAGGAGATAGAGTAGGGAAACAGGATAGAAGAGGGAGAGACAAGAGAAAGGGGACGAGATGGAGAAGAGAAACAGGACGAAAGAGAGGAACTAAGGGAGATAAAAGAAGGAAGGAGAAGAAAATGGGAAAAAGAAGCAGGATAGAAGAGAAGAGTGACAAGGGAAAGGATAGAATGATATAGATAAGAGAAACAGGATGAAAGAGAGGAACGAGAGGAGACAAGGGAAGGAAGGAGAAGAAGGAGATGAAGAAGAGAAGTAGGATAAAAAAAAGAGGAACAAAAGGAAACAAGGAAAGAGGGAGAAGGAGATGGAGAAGGAAAGCAGGATAGAGGAGAGGAACTAAAGGAGATAAGGAAAGGGAAGAAGGGAGAAGAAATGGAAAAGAGAAGCAAGAAAGAAGAGAAGAGAAAGGAGAGACAACAGAAGAAAGAAGAAGATGGAGAAGAGAAGAAAGGAAAGAAGGGAGATAAGGGAGGATAGAAGGGAGGAATAAGAATAGACAAGGAAAGAGGAAGATGAAGGAGATGAAGAAAAGAAGGAGGATGAAAGAAAGGAAGAAAAGGAGACAAAGGAAGGGGAGAAAAAGGAGATAGAAGAGAGAAAAAGGTGTAAAGATAAACTGAGAAAGGAAGACAGCTGGTTAAAAGGAAGTAGAAAGAGAAGGAGATAATAATGTAGGAAAGGAATAAAAGTAATGAAAGTTTGTAGAGGAGAGAAAGAAAATGCAATAAAAGAAGGAAGAGAAAAGAAATAGGAGAAAAAATAGCAAGTAATGGATTTGTAATATTGAGAGATACGAGAAATAAAACGATAAAATAAAGAAATACGAGAAAAAAATGAGAGAGAGAGAGAGAGAGAGAGAGAGAGAGAGAGAGAGAGAGAGAGAGAGAGAGAGAGAGAGAAAAGGGGGGGAGGTTAGGGTTCCTTCTCCTCCTTCAATAATCCAGGAGGGAGCCTTGAGAGATACACCACCGCCCATGCACGCCCGCGAGACCTCTACACCCTTATCTCGTCCGCCCAGGTCTAGGGGATGGCCGTGCAGGGAGAGAGAAAACACACACACACACACACACACACACACACACACACACACACACACACACACACACACACACACACACACACACACACACACACACACACTCGAGTTACGATGCACCGAGTTGTGTTTTACTGTCATATTGTTTGCAGTGAGAAGAAGGAGGAGGAGGAGGAGGAGGAGGAGGAGGAGGAGGAAGAGGAGAGACGTAATATGAAAAGCGGGAGGAGGGAGGAGGGTGATGGGGGTGGTGGGGAGGGATGGATGGTTGGAGAAGCAGCGTGAGGAGGAAGAGGAGGAGGAAAGAAAGATGATAAGCATACATATATATTAAGAGAAATTTCAATGTGTTTGTGTGTGTATGTATGTGTTTGTGTATGTGTGTGTGTGTGTGTGTGTGTGTGTGTGTGTGTGTGTGTGTGTGTGTGTGTGTGTGTGTGTTAGTAGTCTCGCTCCACCTACATGGCGTGCGTCGAAGCAATAAACATATCGAAGTCCACTCACGGCTGTGCGAATGGGTTTGTCCGAGAGAGAGAGAGAGAGAGAGAGAGAGAGAGAGAGAGAGAGAGAGTGTGTGTGTGTGTGTATGCGGAGGTTCTTTTGTGCGTGTGCGAATATACCCGAGTGTGTGTGTGTGTGTGTGTGTGTGTGTGTGTGTGTGTGTGTGTGTCCAGCAGGGAGGAGTCATGAGTAGTAGATGTGCATGCGTGGAGTAATTAGCGTGACCTTAGGAATATAGTACGTGACTTGAGCCTGTTTTCGCTGTGCTGTCAAGGCCGTGAGTATCGACATTGCTATCAGAGTTATCGCCGAGCCAGTATTGACCACAGTGCATTAATTCAACTTTATAACTTTATCACGGAACGAGGAACAAGAGGAGGAGGAAGAGGAGAAGGTGGTGGTGGTGGTGGTAGCAAAAGAAGGACAAGGAGGGGGAGAAAGAAAACGAGGAGGAGGAGAACTAGGAGGAGGAGAGAGAGAAGGTAAGAGCAGGAGAGTGAGAAGTGAAAGTAAATATAAGTAAAGAAAAAAAAAAGTAGAATGAGAAACAGGATGTAAACTGTGAACAAAGGTGAGGAGATGAATAAGTTAGTATGTGCTAGTTGACAAGTGAGAGGAAGAGGTGGTGGCTACGAGGATGCAGAAGGGAAGACGGAGGCGCAGAAGAGACAAGAAATACAGACTTAGCAGGACACAAATTACAAAGAAATGGTGAATTATATATGGCAATACCTTCAGGGATGGTTATATGTAGGAAAAAAAGGTACAAAGCAAATAAGACGTGTGTAAGTGTGGCGGAGTAAAGGAAAACAGTGAAGTGATTTCGTGGATGAGCGAAAGATGAGAGCTAGAGAAAAGGATGCTTGGGGGAGGAAACACGAGTGAAAACCACGTTCAGAGCGAGCCATGGACTAGCTCATAACATCGCCAAAAGAAAATGGGCAAGGAAAGGAAAGATAAAGACAGAGAAAAATAAAGAAAACTTACGAGAACAAAGGCTGCCGGAACAAAAGAATTGGAAGAGAAAAATCCTAAAGAGCAGGAGTGGATAAGAAAAGAATATAGAAAGAGAATAACCAAGGCAGGAGAGGGAGGAGGGGAGCCGAACCAAGTTTACTTTTGCCTACCTCCCGAATTCCCGCCAGTTGTTCCCTGGACGTCAGTAGAGGTACACGCGCGCCCCTTCCCAGCCCGGCCTGACCAACTCTGGCTCGACCACGCCGTCCTACCAGGTGTCTTCCCGTGTGTGTGCGACTCAGGTGTGCTACATTGTACATGTGTGGTGGTGCCCTTGGAGATACAATAACCTGTCGAAGGGAAAGTTGTTTGAAATCTGTGGAAAAGTAAAAAAAGTTTGCCCCATTCGGAAAGTGGAATGTGATCACCAATGATCTTCACGCGCTGAAGATGAGATGATTCTTTCTGGTGGAGGTGGACCTCGAGTGCCGTGAGTGCCACCCTCGCTCGCATCAAGTGTGAGAGGTGAAGTTAGTGAGTGTTTGTAAAGGGCGGCCTGTGTGACGTGTAACGGTGAAGCTTTGAAAAGTTTTGCAGAAGTTAATGACAAAGTTACTGAAGTGCAGTGCGTGACGTCATACGTAACACACAAGCCAGGCGTCACGAAGGCAGCACTCTGTGGCACGAGGATACTCCGTGAAGGGCTTGGCTCTGTGCGACACCGCTCAGCCGACCCTCCTCACCGCAGCCCCGCGGCAGCGTGCAGTGCGTGGGGCCGTAATTCCCGTGTGTGTCCTGCATGGCCGCGTAGAGGGACTGCCACATAAGCGTCACAGACCACAGTGCCCTCCAGTAGCAGCCGCCCCACGACCACCTACCACGAGCAGCGCGTCCCCGCGTCAGCGCTGCCGGCAAACTGGGTCCCGCTCACACCAGGTTATATGAATCAAATTGATCCGTCTCTTTACAATTCGGGTGCCGGACTTTAGGCGTGTCCGGAATGGTGGTGTGCCCGTGGTAATCGCCATCATCACAATGGTCTACATGGCTGTACGAGCGGTCGTGGGCGTGTGGGCGTGGCTGGTGCTCATGGGCGTCCTGCCCCAAAGCCAAGTCACAGGCACCCGCCCCATGTACATCTACACGCAGGACAATATCTCCACTCTGGCGGCCCCGCCGCCCATCTATGCTGTGTCGTCCTGCCCCGCCCGCTGTACCTGCGTCGGCACCACCGTTGACTGTGCCAGGAGAGGACTGATGAGGCTAACCAGGGGCGTCCCCAACGAGACACTGCGCCTGTAAGTATGCCCGCCGTCCCCGCACACATATAAGGTTGTGTACTTACATGTAGCTATTCATTCAAGCATGTGCAAGTTTGCATGTTAGGTGTTGCTTTGATGGGGCTCCATTTTATTTTGTGTTTTTATCGTCCTGCTCTCCTCCGTGTGCGTGTTCACTTTATCTTTGCATGTACGTATCGCTCATGTGTCACCCGACCGTTGAAAACGAAATATGATTACATTCACATCAACGACTTACGTTTCCGATGGATGTCTTGTACTGTTCACTGTGTTATTCACCTTTGTATTCTTTCCATCATATGAGGATCTGTTTTTGATGCATCCTTTCTCTTCCTCCATAACTTGGTGTATTCTCTCCTTCCCTTGCCTCCTTCCTTCCTACATCCCTCCACCTCCGTGTTTACCTTCCCGGCGGCTTCACCTGGTTCTCACTAATTAATTTTGGTCCCGACGCCTTTACCTGGAGCTGGAATTATGGGAAAAAAGTTAATAAATAATGTAAACGCCGATAAAAGCTTCCGCTGCAGTACGATTCTCCGCCGCGACTTCACAGGGGCATGAATTCCATTTGAAGGATCGTGATGAAAGAGAAAAAGAACAATAGCAAGTGTAAGTGAGAGTAAAAGTGATGTAAAAGAAAATCGATATCTAGGGTTAGGAGTTATAGATATTTGTAATGAAACGAGATGGAAAAGTGATTTCTTACGTTGCAATTAAGGTACTGAAATACATTAATGCTTGAAGAAAAAACGAGGATTGAAAGCAAAAAAAAAAGGTTAGTTTCGCAGCCAACAAAACTAGGAAAAAATTGTTAGTCATAATACTGTAAATAGGCAAAAAATAAATAAATAAATGAATATGATAAGTAGTTTAATGCAATATAAGGAAGAAAGATATTTCAGCTACGGAAAAACAAATGGACAACTAACAAAGGAGAAAAGAAAAGAAAACGTAACATAACGAAAAAGTATAAAATGTGATGAAGAAAGAATCACATAATGAAACGAAACAAATGAAAGATAATGATTCCAGAACACACACACACACACACACACACACACACACACACACACACGCGTTGCGCCCTTAAAAGCACCGCGCACTGATCGGTACAGACTTAGCGCGGTGCCCACTATTGTGCGAGCCTTAAATAAATAAGTGAATTCTAGGTTAAGTTTATCCATAGTTAGGTTAAGCATTTTTAGTTCATTGTGGTAATGTTCCCCCCCCCCCCTGTACATTTTCAGTGTAATTTTTTACATTGCCTAACTAATAAACCGTTTATTATTATTATTATTATTATTATTATTATTATTATTATTACACACACACACACACACACACACACACACACACACACACACACACACACAAAGATGAAAAGAAAGATAAATTTTTCCCAACCAACCAAACTAAAACATATAATGGTGAAATCTGTTACAAAAATTAGTAAAAATCTTATCCCTTCAGTACCAGGACGCACTTTCATATTCATTCTGCTTACTATTTGGCGATTTTACACACCTTCAGATACTTATGTGAGGATTAAACTAGTGAAGACTGGCCATTAATCCCTTCAGTATTGGGACATATTTTGATCTTGAGAATTGCGTACGATTAAACCATTTTATTGACATTATGAAGAGTCTATGGAGGCCACAGTCTTCACTATTGTAATCCCTCGCATACGTTTCTGAGGGTGTATAGAATCACCAAATAGTAAGCAGAGTGAATATGGAAATACGTCCTAGTACTGAAGGGGTTAAAATTCTAACCTCCATAAACCTATCCTAATGTCAATAAAATCGTCTAAAATCGTCTAATCCCACTAACAATTCATAATAAAAATGTGTTCCAATATTAAAGGGATTAAGATGATAGAAAGAGGCGAATATTGTCAAAGATGCAAACTCTGACGACTAACTTGGAGGTGGTGAGGTTGGAAGGTAGCGGAGGAATATTTCAGGAACTTTACTTAGCGGGTTTACAAGTGGAGTTTAGCGGAGGAGGAGGAGGAGGAGCGCGCTGGGTGTTGATGGCGCGAAATAGCTTATCACGAGGGAAAGGGTTGAGAGTGGCTGGCTGCACCAAATAAGGCAGCACCACAGCAAGGTCACCAGGCCACAGCGCTCCGAGTTTCTAATGATGTAATATATATATTTTATTGTCTCGATTTAAATGGAATATATTTTGAAGTGTTTAATTTTTTTGTTTTTTGTATCTAATTTAACAAAACCTTCCAGATCATCTCAAAACCTTCCTGAAAATGGAAAAAAGTCCTTACCAAACCTTACTAAACCATCCCAAAAACATACCAAACTAATAATAATAATAATAATAATAATAATAATGATAATAATAATACGGGAAATCTTGAACTGAAAATACAATTAATTACAAACTTTATGGCACTGAATTAATTAGATCACGAAAATAAATGACAGAAAAAAAAGAAAACAAAAAGCCTCACAAAACCACACAATACCTTCTCAATGAAACCGTAATTTTGAGTGTGTTTTGAGTGTTTTAGGTGTGTTTTGAGTGTTTTGAGTGTTTTGAGTGTTTTGAGTGTTTTTGTGTGCTTTGAGTGTTTTAGGTGTGTTTTGAGTGTTTTAGGTGTGTTTTGAGTGTTTTAGGTGTTTTGAGTGTTTAAGTTGTGTTTTGAGTGTTTTTTGAGTGTTTAGGTGTGTTTTGAGTGTTTTAGGTGTGTTTTGAGTGTTTAAGTTGTGTTTTGAGTGTGTTTTATTACTAAACGACTGTAAAAAAAAATATTGTCGCATTTTTTCGTCAGTTTTGTCTTGATTTAAGAAGATTTTTTTTTGTGTTGTTTATTTTTATTTAATTTAGTTTTTTTCTATTGTTTTATTGTTTTGTGGAGTTTTTGTAATTTTTTTTGTTTTTGGTTAATTTGGCTGAAAGTTTTTAATACAATTAATTTTTTTTCAATTTTTTGTGTATAATTGGATAAGTTTTGTAGTGTTTATTTTTTTTTGTATCTAATTAATGTTTTCTATTGTTTTATTGTTTTGTGAAGTTTTTATTTATTTATTTATTTTTTTGGTTAATTTGGCTGAAAGTTTTTAATATGACTAGTTTTTCTACTTTTGTGTATAATTGAATATGTTTTGTATTTCATTCAGTTTTTTTTTCTCGTGTTTTATTGTTTTGTGAAGTTTTTGTTATTATTATCATTTTTATTTCGGTTAATTTGGCTGAAAGTTTTTAATGATGCGATGAGTTTTTTTTTTCAATTTTTTGTGTATAATAGAATATATTTTGTGGTGTTTCATGTATTTTTTGTAGTGTTGCTTGTTTTGGCACTTTTTTTCGTCAGTGGTTCAGCAACTTTTATAAATAATTTGCTTCATTTCGTTCAGAGTTTCTAATGATGCAGTTTTTTTATAACTAAAAGAAAAATACAATACATATTTATGACATGTAAACATTTTTCTTTCTTTTTGTGTTCCTTTTTTTATACTGGAGTTTTTATTTATTTATTTATTTATTCATTTATCCTTTTTTTTTTTGCTCTGCTGTGGCTTCCGTGTTGTCGAATATTTTGTGCGTAAACTTTTCATTTCATTAAAAAAAAGTACATTACATATTGAAATTAAATGGTAAAACTCTCTCTCTCTCTCTCTCTCTCTCTCTCTCTCTCTCTGAACTAAAAGGCAGTGTATCAGTGCGACATAATCACCTCAATATTCATCTGTCCGCGTGGTCGGCGTGTCCGTGCTAAGCGTGTTTGTGCGTGTTATAATTTGCGTAGTGCAGTCACGGATTGGTTAACGTTTGGAGCTTAAAGCGATATCTCCTTGCAGCTGGTGAGGGCGCCGTAGCGTGGCCCCTGCCGGCCTCTGACGCCTCTCTAGTCGCCACCCAGCCACATACTCACCCAGTCAGGCAGGAAGGTAGACAGACGCCAGTGTTCAGAAACGCCTTCCCCTCTCATTACAATTTTCCAAGGCCACAGATACAATTGACCGGGTTTTTAAGACAGTTTCCCTTTTTAAGAACCTAGAAATCTTGCCAGTATATCACCAGAACCATAAAAAATACTCTTAAAAACACGAGTATCTTTAACTGGAGCCTTTGGAAAGCAGTGATGGTGAGAAAACCAAGCCTTTCAGTAAAGAGGTTCCTTACGCTGATTTAGTCATATATTCAGCTGTTAGTATATTGGCAGCTATAGTCAGTCTACTCTAAAATGGCTCCTGGATTTCAAGCATATTGTAGCTTATTGACAGTGTAATGTGAATAATACTTGTTCTCTATTGATCAGCGCACTTATTACAAGGATACCTCACTGTTTTCCTCGAGATCTGACACCCTCTCATTCCCTGGGCCACCATTCAAACCCAGAAACGGGAGCCACTTTAGAGTAGGGAGACTATAGTGTCTTGCCCATTGAGCTGGACAGTAGCGGGGTTCATCTAGTTAGTCCGTCAATGGGTCATATAACTAGTCAGTCAGAAAGGCCGCTCATGTATATTCAAGTGAGCCTTTAGTCAGTCAGAATGTGAGTTAATTTGTATTCATTTATGTTGGGTATACACTTACCGTTATTTTTTTCTCCTTTTTATAGATAACGGTGAATCAAAGGTCCGTTAAGATAATCGCTATCGTCGCTCACTTGTCAATCATCCAGTCAATCACTTCGATTATATTCCTCTTAAGTTTACGTCATTCCGATGTTGCACTTTTTTGTAAGACTCGGTAGCAAACGCCCTGCCAGTCAGTCAGTAGTGCTGTTTCCCACTCAGCCAGTCAGTTGCTACCAATCCATCCAGTCATGTTAGTCAGTTTGTTTCTTCTTACAGTCAGGTATTAGACAGTCACCAACATACCAAACAATAATTTTATAGAAACTTCGATTTAAATATTCAATAGAAGGTATTCGCTAATTAATTAGATGTCAGTCAGTCAGTCATACACCATACACCATACACCAGTAAACTCAGTAAGGGTATTAATTAACTACTCAGTCAATCAGTCAGTCAGTCAGTCAGTCAGTTAGTCAGTCAGCCAGTCAGTCAGTCGGTCAGTCATTCAGTCAACCAGCCAGTCAGTCATTCAGCCACTCATTCATTCATTCATTCAGTCAGTTACTCAGTTAGCCAGTCAGTCAGTCAATCATTCAGCCAGTTATTCAGTCATTCATCCGGTCATTCAGCCAGTCAGTCAGTCATTCAGTCAGTCAGACAGTCATTCAGCCAGACAGTCATTCATCCAGTCAGTCAGCCAATCAGCCAGTCATTCATTCAGTCAGTCAGGCCTCCGGGTTAAAAAAACAGAGGCTTCATTTTGTAGTCGGTGACCAGTCCCGCCTTGGCAGCGTCACAGAAATCAATTGTTGACTGGATTTCACGCCACCGTTACAGTTTCGTGCAAGTGAGGAAGGGCAGTGACGGGAAGGGACGGGAGGGAGAGGAGAGGGAGGTGACAGAAGGACGGGGAGGGGAAGGAGAATGAGGCAGCGGGAAGACTGGAAGGGAGAGGAGAGGGGAAGTAAAGGGAAGGAAGGCGGGGAGAGAGTAGTGAAGGGAAAGACATATTGATTAAAAAATTATGGTGTGATAAACTGAGAAATATATGACCCACCACCACCATCACCACCATCACCATTATCATCATTATTATCATTATTATTATTGTTATTATTATTGATATTATTATCAGTCTATCAGGTGTGTCTGTAATCCTCGTCTTCTTATCAGGGTGTGAGGGAATGAGAGAGATATGTCTTATCGGTGAGAGGGTGCAACTCTCTCTCTCTCTCTCTCTCTCTCTCTCTCTCTCTCTCTCTCTCTCTCTCTCTCTCTCTATCTATCTATCTATCTATCTATCTATCTATCGATCGATCGATCTACCTATCTATCTATCTATCTATCTATCTATCGATCTATATTTATTTATCTGTCTATCTATCTTTTTATCATAATATATATATATATATATATATATATATATATATATATATATATATATATATATATATATATAGAGAGAGAGAGAGAGAGAGAGAGAGAGAGAGAGAGAGAGAGAGAGAGAGAGAGAGAGAGAGATGTGTGTGTGTGTGTGTGTGTGTGTGTGTGTGTGTGTGTGTGTGTGTGTGTGTGTGTGTGTGTGTGTGTGTGTGTGTGTGTGTGTGTGTGTGTGTGTGTGTGTGTGTGTGTGTGTGTGTGTGTGTGTGTGTGTGTGTGTGTGTGTGTGTGTGTGTGTGTATGTGTGTGTGTGTGTGTGTGTATGTGTGTGTGTGTGTGTGTGTGTGTGTGTGTGTGTGTGTGTGTGTGTGTGTGTATCAAGAATCAAGAACAGAGAACCCAGGAATCGTAATCACAGCCCCCCACACAAAGGTAGCGTCCGAGTGGCGCTCCTGTGCATCGCCTTACCGCTCTGCACGTGTGATTTACTGCCCTCTTATCTGCCCCCTTATCGCTAACTGCGTGGCTGCACCCTAAGTACACCGTGACGAGCTACAGGAAAGAAAAGACGATGAAGGGAGAAAAGAACGGAGAGAAAGAAATAGCTTAGGTAAAGACGATGAGGGAAAGAAAAAGACGGGAGAAAGAATAGGTAGGTAGAGACGAAAAGGAAGTAAAAAGAAAGAAGATTATGGAGAAGAAGAAATAGGGTAGGTGAAAGTTTAGGAGAGGAGAAAGTAAAACGATGAAGGGAGGAAATAAGGGAGAGAAAAAATGGGTAAATAGACTATAGGCGAGGAGAGAGTAGAAACGGAAAGGGAGAGAAAGAGAGGAGATAATGATAAAAAAAAATAAGGTTGGTAAAATTTTAGGAGAGGAGAGAGTGAAGACGACGAAGGAAGGAAATAAGGGAGAGAAAGAACGGATAGGTAAGATTTTAGGAAAGGAGAGAATAGAGGCGAAGAGAGAGATAAAAAAAAAAGGGAGAAGATAATGGAGGAAAGAAATAGGGTAGGTATGATTCTTGGAGAAAAGAGGGTAGAGGCGAAAAGGGTGGAAAAAAAGAGAGAAGAGATAGAGGAAAAGAAATAAGAGAAGTAGATTCTAGTAGAGGAGAGAATAGTGAAGGAAATAAGAGATAGAAGAAAGGAATAAAAGCAGAAAAAGATCATGAAGTAAGAGAATAATGAAGAAAATAGATGAATAGAACAAGTAAGAGGAAAAAGGAGAGAAGGGAAGGGGCATGGAAGAGAAGAATGAAAGAAGAAAAATATGACGAAAGAAGAAAATAATGAAGAAAAGATAAACAGGAAAGCACAAAGATAGAGGATAAAAGATAAAGATATAAATAAAAAAAAAGATAAAGGAGATAATAACGAAGAAAAGCGAAATAGAAGAAAGTAGAGAAGAGAACGGGATAGAAAATAAGAATAAAAATAGAAAAAAATAAAAAGGAAGAGAATAAGAAAAAAAAAAAAATAAGACTAACAAAGGAAGTAGGGCATGGAACGAGACGAATCAAATAAGGGAGAGAAAAATGAAGAAGATAGAGAGGAATAGGAGAGGTAAGGGGAGAGTAGAGAAGGGAGGAAGGGATGGGGGAGGAGATGGGAAATATATAGAAATAGATGGGGGTGAAGGTGAAAGATTTGAGACCATAAAGGTAGATATGGTTGGGTGGAGTTGAAGGAGCTTTGAGAAATGGACAAATTCATGGGTTTTCTACACGAGATATTCCGCACCTTTCGTAAACCACGCCAGAACGGGAGAGAGAGAGAGAGAGAGAGAGAGAGAGAGAGAGAGAGATAGAAAGTTGTGAAAAATGTCAGAGAAAGATATTACCTTCTCTGACATCTGATTAAAGTGTTATTACCATTATTATTATTATTATTATTATTATTATTATTATTATTATTATCATTATTATTATTATTATTATTATTGTTATTATAGTTTTTGTTGCAATTGCTGCTGGTTATGTGTTGTTGTTTATGTTGTTGTTGTTCCTGTTGTTGTTTGTTGCTTGTTTTTGTTTTCTCGTTATTTTTAAGAGTGTTGTTGTTGGTAGTGGTGGTGGTGGTGGTGGTGGTGGTGGTGGTGGTGGTGGTGGTAGTGGTGTTACTACAGAGTGCCATTCACCTTAATGCCATTGTTTTGTTCCTGGATGCTCAATTCTTAGAAAAAGATTAAAGCAATGGAGCTGATTTTGCCAGATTGAGAGAGAGAGAGAGAGAGAGAGAGAGAGAGAGAGAGAGACTAGTTTGTTTACTTTAACTGCATGAGAAAGGAAATTTTATAAAAGAGAACCATAAAACTGAAGGAAATAGAAAACGAAGAGAAATAAAAAGCATTAGGGAGAGATGGAGGAAGAATAGAAAGGGAGGGAGGAGGAGAAGAGGGAGGTGGAGAGAAGATGGGAAGGGAGGAGGAAATTGAGCGAACATGAAAGAGGAGGGAGGATGAAGGAAAGATGGGAGGGGAGTAAAGGTGAAGGATAGAGAAGAGAGAAGGTATGAAGGGGAGATGACAAAGGCGGGGAATATGGGGAGAGAGAGAGGAAGGGCGAGTGGATAAGCAGGAAGGGAGGGGAGAGAGAGAGAAAGAGGGGAAGGGAGGGGAGAGAGATAGAAGGGAAGGGAAAATGATAAAGTAGACTTGTTTAAAAGGATGAACAGTGCCACGCTTTAATCCACCCATCATGTGTGTCATAATAACAATTCTTCTTAGAAAACGGGAGGAGGGAGAAAACGGAGGAGGGGGACGCTAGAGAGAGAGAGAGATAGAGAGAGAGTAATAATAAATTCCTTTTAGTACCGGCAGAGAGAGGTATATAAAAGGTACGGCCGTAAAAAGGGCGATAGATACAAAAGGGGAAAGGTGAAGATAGTAGTGATGATGGGAAAGGATTCGGGAAGGGGCGGGGAAAGGTCACGCTGCACCACGCCCTTTCGTAGTGGTCTGCTCCGCCCCTACCTCGATAGCGACAGCCTGGCACGTGGCGGCTGTCGTCCTAGTATCGTGGAGGAGAAAATCTTCGCGCTACGAGTCTCAAGGTTATCGCAAACGTGTAATTTGTAACCTCCTCCCAAAATTTGTACCTTGATTTGCTAGTGTGAGTAAAAATCAGGGTAATTTCGCGGCGTCCAGAGGAATAGAATTAATTAAAAGTTGGGTCTAGCTTCCCGTGCGGCCATTGGATGCAGGGAGGCGCGGTGGTGTGGTGGTGTGGTGGTGTGGACTGGCGGGTTGAAAGGTTAAGTCTAATCGAGGTGAGGCGAGATTAGGCGATGGATAAAGTTTCGCGCAGGAGAAAGAAATGGAACCAGGCAAGAACTCAAAAGAACCGTACCAGTGTGTGAGGCGAAGACCTTCCTCCTCCTCCTCCTCCTCCTTCACCATCACCATCTCCTCCTCTTCTTTTCTTCTTCTTCCTCCTCCTCCTCCTCCTCCTTCATTTCCTCCACCACTTCTTTTGTCTCCTCCTCCACCTCCTCTTCCTCTCCTTCTTCACTTCCTCCACCACCGCCACCTCTTCTGTGTCCTCTTCCACCTCCTCCACCTTCTTCTCCTCCATCTCCTCCATCTCCTTTTCATCCTCCTCCACTTCCACCACCACCACTACTTCTATCTCCTCCTCCACCTCCATCACCTCTTCTTCCTCCTTCTATACTTCCACTACCAACACCACCACTTTTGTCTCTTCCTCCACCTTCTCTTCCTCCTTCTTCAGTTCCACCACCATCACCACTTCTGTCTCCTCTACCTCCTCCACCTCCTCTTCCACCACCACCACCACTCCTGTTTCCTCTTCTATTTCCTCCACCTTCTCTTCTTCCTCCACTTCCTTCTTCTTCTCTTCCTCCTGTTTCACTTCCACCGCCACCACCACCACTACCACCACCAAAGCTTCTGTCTCCTTCTCCACATCCTCCACCTCCTGTTCCTTCTTCTTCCCTTCCACCACCACCGCCACTTCTGTCTCCTCCTTCACCTCCTCCACCTCCTCCACCTACTGTAGCAGCTCCACTCCCATGTTCGTGCTCGGTTCGCCCCAATTTTCTACCTATTAACTTGATATCAAGGCGAGACGAAGATAATGCATGGAGGTGGAGGGACGTGTGTGTGTGTGTGTGTGTGTGTGTGTGTGTGTGTGTGTGTGTGTGTGTGGCCTGTTGTCTCTAATCTCTCAGGTAAATTATCGCGGAGAGAAATAAAAAAAAAAAAAAAGATTAGTCCTATTGTTGTTGTTGTTGTTGTTGTTGTGGTGGTGGTGGTGGTGGTAGTAGTGGTGGTGGTGGTAGTGAACTAGAATGACACAGGTACACAGGCAGTGGTTCTCATAAATTAGTTGGATTCGTGGCTGTTCGGCAGGTGAGTCACAGGTGTGTGTGTGTGTGTGTGTGTGTGTGTGTGTGTGTGTGTGTGTGTGTGTGTGTGTGTGTGTGTAATGCATGGGGCGTGTGAATCATGTGCGACACTTTATAATCATATAATGAAAGGTACGAAGGTGATAATGATTAGTATGCTGTGCCGTGTGTGTTCTTCCCTGCGTGCTGTGGTGGAGAAGGAGGAGGAGGAGGAGGAGGAAGAGGAGGAAGAGGAGGAAAAGGAGGAAGAGAAGGAGAGGGAAGAAAAGAAAAAATAAAAAGGAGGAAGAGGAGCAGGAGGAGGAGAAGGAGGAGGAGGAGGAGGAGGAAGATTGGAAAGAAGGAGAAAAGAAGAAGTACGTAGGAAGAGGAGGAGGAGAAAAGAGAGTAAAAGGAAAAAAAAATGAAGATGTAACCAACCGAAGAAGGAAGAGAGAGAATGAAATAGAACAAAAACAACAACAAGAAGAAAGGAAGAAAGGAAGGAGGAAAGAACAACAATAACAACAACAACAACAAGGAAGGAAAGAAGGAAAAAGCAAGAGCAAGAGTAGGAGTAACAAGAGGAATGAAAGACGGAAGCAAAACAAACACCGAATAAGGGAGAGCAGGAGTAGAAGGAAGTGAATGAAAGAAGGCACGATTGGCAGAACACCGTTGATAAAGAGGCGGCTGAGTGCAGGAAAGGAAAGTGGAGGACGCAGAGTGAGTGGAAGACTGACTTACAGACCATCCAACACCCATGCCTTCCTAGAGAGAGAGAGAGAGAGAGAGAGAGAGAGAGAGAGAGAGAGAGAGAGAGAGAGAGAGAGAGAGAGAGAGAGAGAGAGAGAGAGAGAGAGAGAGAGAGAGAGAGAGAGAGAGAGAGAGAGAGAGAGAGAGAGAGAGAGAGAGAGAGAGAGAGAGAGAGAGAGAGAGAGAGAGAGAGAGAGAGAGAGAGAGAGAGAGAGAGAGTCAGTCAAAATTGATCACGCACAAGAAAGTGAAAGGAAATGAAAAAACAAGATTTAAAGAAAGAGAAAGATAGAACGGAAAGGCATTGGAAAAATAAAATAAAACTTGAAAGAGAAAGACTTTGAATAGTAAAATCGTCTTGAGTTAGACATTATGGAAGAGAAAAGGGAGTTAATTAAGCCAAGTAGACAAGACATTCGTGAAAAAGCAGAGACGTGAACACTGCTATGTAAAAAAAAAGAGAAGAGGAACAAGTAAAATTATGAAATGATAAAAGTACTTCGACTCATAATGAATAATGCGTAATGACGCGTGAAGGGAAATGTGAGGAAGGAAAAAATGAAGAAGACAGAGGGAGAGGGAAAAAAATAAATGAGAGAAAGCAAGACTACTATGAAAAAAGAAACGAGGAACGAGTAAAAACATGAAATGATAAAAATACTTTAACTCGTAATGAATAATGAGTAATGAGGCGTGAAGGAAATGTGAGGAAGGAAAATGAAGAAAACAGAGGGAGAGGGAAGAAAAGAGAAGAGAAAAAGCAAGACATTCACAAACGAAGGAAAAAAAACAAAAAAAACTTGTTTGCTGCATTTTCTAATCTCTTAATGAAGGGATTTCATCATTTGCTTCACGCTCGATGGACAAATATGCCAAAAATGCTAACTGTTACCCCTCCACATTTCCACTTACTAGTCGTCCACCTCTCCTCTCTTCACACATCCATTTAGAACAGGTACACCTTATATATCCACCATGATTCTACTATTATATCTTTCTATCGTGTTGCTGTTCCATTCTTTATAGTATATCTCTATATCTAGCCAAATTATCGTAGTTTAGCACCTTTTTATCTTCACACCAGTCCACCTTCTCCACTACGTTCCGTCAAATTACTTTCTTCTCACGTCTTTCCATCCACTTTTGTATTCATTTGGATTATTGCATTTTAACACCTCCTCCACCTATATCCATGTTCTGACAAATTATTCTGTTTCCTTGTCTTTCCGTCCACTTTTTATATTCATTTCAATTACTTCATTTCAACACCTTTTTACCTTCACGCCAGTCCAAGTTCTCTGTATGTCCATGTTCTGCCAAATTATCCCCTTTCAATCCACTTTTGTATTCATCTCATTCATTGCATTTCAACACCTTTCTACTTTCACACCAGTCCTAGTTCTCTGTATATCCATGCTCTGCCAAATTATTCCTTTCCCACGTCTTTCAATCCACTTTTGTAGTCATCTCAATTCATACATTTTAACACCATTTTATCTTCCACCTCCTCTATAATTATATCCATGTTATGCCATATTATTCTTTCCCTTTGTCTTTCCATCCTCTTTTACATTCATCTCAAATCATACATTTTAACACCATTTTACCTTCCACCTCCTCCTCTATATATACACTATTTCAAATTATTCCCTTCCCACGTCTTTCCATCCACTTCTAAGTCCGCTTCCTTCACAGTCGCAGTTTACGAGTCTATATGCACACCTGGTACTTATCCTCACGCTGCTCACAGCCTTATCATCACCAAGTCAGGTCACTCTAGTGGAAGTTATTGAACAGACCTGCGTGTGTTCCTGACTGCTTAAGAATTTCTCCTTATTTGATGCTGTGCAGGTGAGGGAACATTTTTATTCTTCTATTCATTTGCTATTCCCGCGTCTTAAATGGTTTCGGTTCCGTCCTTGGTGGATTTAAGTAAGTGTCCGGTTCTTCTCTAAGGTGTGGGGTGAGGACTGCGTGGACCGTCTCGCCTCCCCGGACGGTTCCCTATCTTGCTAATGGGACGGTTCGGCCAATCTCGCCCCAGGAACTTGAGGCGCGCGAGTAATTTTCAAGGGGCTGGTCTCGTAGTTTCGGTCATTGGCAACCTGCAGATTTTGTCTTTATGTGATTGGTATGTATGAAGGTGAAGGCGATGATGCTGTGCCAGGTAGAGTGCCCGAGGGGGAGGTACTGCGACAAGATAATGACACAGCAGAAGGAGAAGGTTAAGTGTTATCTTTAAAGAGGCATACAGGAAAGAGGAAGGAGGAGGAGGAGGAGGAGGAGGAGGAGGAAGGGGGCAAAAAGAAAAGGAGGTGTGCTGTTTACTTCACCTTTGGAAGAATGTATAGGGAAGGGAAGGGAAGGGAATATGGGACATCAATATTCCTTCTCTTCCTTTCGTCTTTATAATCATCTCTCCTCCTCTTCTTCCTCATTCTCATCTCTCCTCTCCTTCTCCCTTCTCTCCTCTCCTCCTCGCTCGCCGGAAGCACCAAGGAGGATCCAAGGAAGCATGTGAGGAAAGTGTTTGTCTGTCATCACTTCGGAGGAGGAGGAGGAGGAGGAGGAGGAGGAGGAGGAGGAAGAAGAAGAAGAAGAAGAGGAGGAGGGATGTTTTTTTGGACCGCTGGTTTTAATATCAAGCCTTACTGGGTTTAATTTAAGTTGTGTTTATGATTTTAAAGGTTAATTTTCTTGCAATTTTCAAGTCACACAGGAGAGCGGGCCGTCCTTTCAGAGGCGAGTAGTTTTAGGGGTGAGTGTAAGGTTAATATTTGGTTTGGAACTGGTTTAATTTGAAGGCTTAACTGTGGATAATCACCTGCCCTTACCTGTGTGTGTGTGTGTGTGTGTGTGTGTGTGTGTGTGTGTGTGTGTGTGTATTTGACTAGTTTGTAATGGATGGAAAGATTTGATGTAACTAATTTGTCTAAAGTTTGTCACCTTATCTTCTTTCTCCTCCTTTACCCTTCTCTTCCTCCTCCTCCTCTTCCTCTTCCTCCTCCTCTTTCGTGTTATCTCCATCTTTCTTTCTTCGTCTTCTTGTTTTGTGTATTTTTTTTTTTTTTGTTTACCTCTCACAAACTTCTTTCTGAGTGTTTTCCTTTTCCTTCTCTCTGTTCACTCCTCTCCTTTATTCTCTTCTCCTTTCCTCTCCTCGTTTGTCTTTCAGTTATTGCCGGTAATTACAGTCATTGGTCTTGTTTCCATTATTTTCTTCTTCCCATCTTTATTCTGCATTCCTTATTTCATTCTCCGCCGGCCATCATTTATATTTCGTGTGTAACTTTTATATTTAGCCTTGGCCGTCTGTCATCCTCTCTCTCTCTCTCTCTCTCTCTCTTTCTCTTTCTCATCTCCTCTCCTCTTCTTTCCTCTCCTCCTCCTCTTTTTCCTCTCGTTCATCTCTCCTTTAGTTTCCTCTTGCAAACTGTGTCTTTGTTCTCATATTCTTCCTTCCAAATTTCTTCGCTTCTGTTTATATTTGATTTTATTTCCTTCTTACTTCTTTCATTCTTTCATTTCCATTATTTCAATTCGGCTGTATTTTTTCTTATTTTGTTGTCTTCCTTCTTGCTTCCTTGCTTAACGTCGTGTCTTTGTTTTCTTTTCATTATTCCCTGTTCTCATCTTGTTCTTGTTTCTTGATTTTGACACCCGACAATTTCGACACATTTTTCATCTCTCCTCTTGCTCTTTTATTTCGTAAGGTTCTTTGTTTATATTTGTTTTCCTCTAAGACCTTTTTCTTCTTTCACTTTCTTTCATGCTCACAAAGTCCTCCCTTTAATTTCCTCCTCTCCTCTTTTTCTTCTCGGTATCATCTTTAATTCCTTCCTCTCCTCACGCTATTCCTCCCTCCCTCTCTTCCTTCCCCATCCCTCTCTTTTTTTCCCCTTTTTCCTGGCGCCGCCTTGACCGGGATCGACAGAAGTGAGAGGAAGAGGAGGAAGAGTGTTTAGGATTCAGTTATCTGTGAGCAGTGAAAGGAATCCTGGTCTTTCATCCGTGTCCTCTTGCCTTCCCCCCCCCTCTCTCTCCTCCCACCTCTTACCTCTCTTGGCTCTCTTTTCCTCTTTTCCCCTTCCTTTTCCTCTTCCTCTTCCTTGATCTCGAACTCCATTATCGTTCTGTTTAAGGGAGAGAAAGAGTAATTTGAACGGTTTATTCTTCTTTCGTAACTTTTAATTATTCGTCTGTTACCTCATCGTTTCTTTTCTGAGTGTGTTGTTCCTTCAGTGTTGTTTATTTTTCTCTCTGTGCTTCGCGTCCTCTTTTTCCAAGTCTCGTGTGTAATCAGTGGAAAGGAAAGTCCGTAGAAACTTGCAAATCTTCCTGAAACTAAACTTGGACTTTAAATGTAGAAATATCTCTCTTTCGTGTTTCTTTTGTCGACACACTGACTTACTTTTTTGCTTACTCATACTTATTCTCTCTCTCTCTCTCTCTCTCTCTCTCTCTCTCTCTCTCTCTCTCTCTCTCTCTCTCTCTCTCTCTCACTCGCTTGCTTGATTAATCTTGCATGAATAAACCTCTCCCTCCCTCCCTTTCTCCCTCCCTCCACCTCAATTGGTTATACAATTCTTGCATTATTCACAGACAAACCGCTCGTGTCTGTGTGTGTGTGTGTGTGTGTGTGTGTGTGTGTGTGTGTGTGTGTGTGTGTGTGTGTGTGTGTGTGTGTGAGTCTTGATTGACTTGCACGTATTTAACAAACTTGTGATTGGGGGTTGGTAAGTTTGGAGCCAAAACAATGAGACACACACACACACACACACACACACACACACACACACACACACACACACACACACACACACACACACACACACACACACACACACACACACAGAAACCAAACTGATCCATGCAAGAGAGGAAGCGAAGCGGAAAGGAAGAAGAGCGAACAGCGAAATATGGGTCAGGACTGAACAATGCAAAAATGAAAAGCTGATAAATAAGTCAAACCAAACCGAAACACGAAATTGAGGCCTGGAGCGAACGAAGACAAATGGGAGAGGAAGGACGAACCGACATGGATAACATTTTTTAAATCGACGAACGTAGACGGACACATGCAGAATAGGACTTGAGGCGAAGACGAAAAATAAACGAAGGAAAAATGCATGACAGGAAAGGTAGAGAATAACAAAAGGAAAAACTAGAGAGAGAGAGAGAGAGAGAGAGAGAGAGAGAGAGAGAGAGAGAGAGAGAGAGAGAGGTGGGAAGGGGATTATGGGATGGAGAAGGGGACCCTAAAATCGTATGTCTGTTTGCCGATGCATTTGTAAGTTATTTTTGGCGGCCTTTCAGTGGCGCGGAAGGGAAGGAAGGGGAAGAAGCCTTAGCTGATGGAGGGACGGGGCTGGGGAGGGTGAGGGGGCTGATGGAGTGTCGGGAGAGGGTCTTGGCTGGGAGAGGGAGGTGAGAGGCAGGTGTGTGAGCTGCAAGATAGACTGTGAGGGGAGATGAGGAATGAGGGACGTGGGGCCAGATCGAGTTTAATAATAATGATAATGATAATGAAAAGGTTAATAATAATAAATTTGCATTGGATTCGTATGTAAGATATTCATTAACTTTAACCTCTTCATATTCATTCTGGTTACTATATGGTGATTTTATACAGCTTCAGAAGCTTATGTGGGGATCAAAATAGTGAAGACGCATTCCATTAATCTTCCAACCTCCATAGACCTTTCCTGATGTCAATAAAATCGTCTAATCTTACCTAAACTCAAGATAATAATGTGTTCCAGTACTGAAGGGTTTAAAGCCAAGTCCAGGGATGTTACTCGGCGCCCATGCTGCGTGGCTACAGGTGAGGGCGTGTCGCGGGTGCAATCAGCGCCCAGCAGGTAGGTGTCCCGTGCCGCCAGTATATGCGTAGTAAAGTTACCTGTAACGCGCCCCCCTTCCTCCACCCCTCCTTACCCACACCAGGTCATTCACTGTTAAATGCCCGCACTTCCTCTCAATTTCGTGCATTTTATCTCTCTCACACACACCTCGCTATCTCCCACTCAGCCCCACATTGCTACTGCCACACGCGACGCTCACACCCTCGCCGCTGCACCACGCTACTACCGATACTACTGCTGCTGCTATTGGTACTGCTACTGCTATTGCTATTGCTGTTATTACTACTACTACTACTACTACTACTACTACTACTACTACTACTGTTGGTGCTGGTTGCTTTTTCTACGGCTACTTCTACTACTTTAACTACTACTACTACTACTACTACTACTACTACTACTACTACTACTACTACTACTACTACTACTACTACTTCACTTCCACCAGTCTTGCGTATCCACCGATGATCCCAGTTGTAGATATGCCATCCACTACACCACTCACATCACTCCCCACTCCACTCCTTTTCACAAAACCACTCCCATTCACACACCCACCTCATCCACACCTGCCCTTACCTTCACTCCACCCACACGAGCACCTTAACCAGTGTGGCCGCTTAACTCCGCTTAGCAGCAACACTTTAGCACCACTACTCTGTTCCATCTTCCCTCCTTCCCTTCCCTCCCCTCTTCCCTCCCGTCTTCCCTCCCGTCCTTCCTCCCTCGCCCATCCATCGCGGCGGGTGACAGGTCCAGTGGGCGGGCGGTGCCATTCAAGCGGTAGATGAATGGTGGTACAGCAAGAGGTGGTGGTGTACCTGCGGAGGACACGGCCGGCGGGAGGGTACAGCTGTCCTCGTGCCTCTATTAGGCTGAGGCGGGTGACCATGACACAAACTAAGGTCGTTATTCACAGGTATTTGTATAAGGAAGACTTCGTTACTGGGTCTTCTTCTACGCTTTCTTACTCTTCTTTGCTGCTGCTGCCTCCTCTTCCTCCTCCTCCTCCTCCTCCTCCTCCTCCTCCTCCTTCTTCTCCTCCTCCTCCTCCTCCTCGTCTGTTTGCTGTGCACGGAATAGTTCGCGCCTAAATGGTAAGCACGAATGAAACGCTTTTCGACTTTGGTGAGAGAGAGAGAGAGAGAGAGAGAGAGAGAGAGAGAGAGAGAGAGAGAGAGAGAGAGAGAGAGAGAGAGAGAGAGAGAGAGGGGGAGGGAGAAGGAGAGGGAGAATTGCAATAAGGAAACTCCCAGCAACTAAGCAATCAGTCTTTCAGTGGCGGCGATCAGCGAGAGGAATACCAAAGCGATACGGTCCCCAAAGAGAATACAAACTGGGAGACGAGTCGGGACGGAGAGGCGGAGTGCATTTAGTCGTGGATATGAATTACACGGAGATCTGGGCAGGGGAACGGAGAAGCGAAGGAGAGTTAAGTACCGGAAAGTTGGGTAGCACGTCTGAGGAGAAAGGGAGAGGAAGGGAGAGTAAGGGAGACAGTGTGACATAACCATTTAAGGAGTTTAAAGAGGTAAACACAGAGAGAGAAGCAGGAGGGATGGTAGTGTGTGTGTGTATATGTATCATGAGTTCTTGTAAGCATTAACTGGAGGGGATGTAGGAAGGAGGATGAGGGTGATATGATACCGTCTTCTTCCCTTCGTCTCTCCCTCTCCTCCTTCTCCTTCCTTCCCTCTCCCTTTCCTCCCTTACCTTCTCTTCCCCGTCACTTCTTTGTGTTTCTTCCATCTGTTAAGTCCCTCATGCTTCCCTATCTTGCGGTTAACACTGTTTTTGTAACTCTCTCTCTCTCTCTCTCTCTCATATGCCGTTTCTTTCACCACTTTAACATCTCAGTAGTTTTCTTTAATCTCTCTCTCTCTCTCTCTCTCTCTCTCTCTCTCTCTCTCTCTCTCTCTCTCTCACAGTAAAACCACTTGTATTTGGCGCGAGGATGAGTGGAGATGGGAGGCAGGAAAGGAGACGAGGAAAGAGAAGAAAGGTACGCAGTGTTTATATAGTAAGGGAGAGGCTGGGAGGGAAGAAAGACCGTCTCTCTAGATGACCCAAGAAGCGGAGGTATGGAGGAAAAAGTGTATGGAGAGAGGAGAGAGAGAGAGAGGGAGGGGCAGAGAAGGAGGGAGAGGTGTACGGTAGGGTAAGCTGGAGGTAAAAGTTTCGAGTTGCGAGTCTTGGCCCTTGGGTGTCTCTTTCTCACGTTACCACTGCTGTACCACCACCTCTCATACACTGGCTGGCTTCAGGAGGTGCCTTGTGGGGTTCCGTGTCTCTTGGGGCCTCGAGTCTTCTCTCATTGTATTCCTCCGCCTCCTTCTGCCGGAGTGGAAGGTTGGTGGTTGCGCGGGTAGTGATGTGAAGGATAGAAATATTTGATCGACATACAAACGACTATTTTAGCGAGTGTGTTGATTTCCCACGAGATGGCGCATGGGAGAGAGAGAGAGAGAGAGAGAGAGAGAGAGAGAGAGAGAGAGAGAGAGAGAGAGAGAGAGAGAGAGAGAGAGAGAGAGAGAGAGAGTTGCAGATATCCACGTCTCCCGAAGTTTCATAAATGCCGACAAACAAACTAGTGGAATGTTGTAAATCATGAGGAAAAAATGGTCGGGAGAAGGAGAAATACAGAACTAGAGAGAGAGAGAGAGAGAGAGAGAGAGAGAGAGAGAGAGAGAGAGAGAGAGAAAACACAAGCAAGCAAAGCGACTGTTGGGGCGAAAAATACCACGTCCATCGTAAATCCAAATCGTGGTTCTGGACGGCGGATAATTTTGAGTCGAGGGAGAAGTGGCGTTGCGGCGAATATAATGACCTTTAATGATACCGCCACGTCCCCAGCGATACATTATTTTCCAAACTCTCTATTAATGTTTAGGAGGCGGTCCCTGAGTGTAGCCGTGTAGTCTTGCCCTGCACTGCGCCGCCTGGGGGAGTCACCGAGCGCTGCCATGTGACGGGGTTACCAGAGATTATTCATGACAAGACTTCACGCGGGGACTCAGGTGTTTCTAGACGGCGGGCAGCTGAGTTATTGTTGTTTTCTGGAGGATCAGCACAGGGACTTGTATCCTCCATTCTCTCTCTCTCTCTCTCTCTCTCTCTCTCTCTCTCTCTCTCTCTCTTTACGTTTTTTCATTTTTCTGGTATTTTTACTAGTTCGTTTTGTTAAATTGTTGTTTTTTCGGGATCTAAACTTTTGCGGTGAGGAATTCTAACTCGCTATCTCAAACTATTTTTTCTTCTTTTCTTGTATTTTAATCACGCGTGTTGTCAGTGAGCTGGTGTGTTGTTAGGTCTCTTGCTTACGTCTATCTCCCTTATTCAGAATTGCCTTCTCCTCTCACTATGACAATTTTGCAAGGCCACAGACACAACTAGCTGGGTTTTTCAAGACAGTTTCTCTTTTTATTGAACAAGAAATCCTACCATTCTATCACTAGAACCATTAAAATATTCTTAAAAACGCTTTATTCTCTGACTATGACAATTTTCCAAAGCCACAGAGACATCTAGACGGGTTTTCAAGTCAGTTTCTCTTCTTATTAAACTAAAATCTTGCCAATCTATCACCAAAACCATAAAAATACTATTAAAAAAACGCTTTATTCTTTCCAAGGCCACAGAAACAACTAGCAGAGATTTCAAGACAATTCCTCTACTTATCAAACTAGAAATCTTGCTAATCTCTCCCTAGAATTATAGAAATACTCTTAAAAACACGAGTATCTTCAACTGGAGCCTTTGGAAAGCAGTGATGGTGAGAGGGCAAAGCGTTACAGAATACGGGTCCATGTCCGCCTTGGTTGAGTCCTGCAGAGTGTTGGGTTCAGTGTGTCGGTCTGCGGTGAGTCTGGCCTGATGAGTGGACAGTGAGGACAGCCACGTTAGGTTCGCTGTGGTAATGAATATGCTGCTGTTAATTAACCTCTGTATGTCCTTAGTGGGCTGTTGTTGTCGTTGTTGTTGTTGTCGTTCATGTTGTTGTTGTTCATGTTGTTGTTGTTGTTGTTGTTGCTGTTGTTGTTGTTCCTTTTCTTCTTTGTGTTCTTCATATTCTTCTTCATCCTCTATTTTCCTGTTCTTCATCCTCTTTTTTTCCTGTTCTTGTTCTCGTTCTTCTTGTTCTTCTTGTTCTTGTTCTTGGTCTTGTTGTTGTTGTTCTTCTTCTTGTTAGTCTTCTTTGTTTTCTTCATCCTCTATTTTGCTGTTCTTATTGTAAGGAAAAAAAAAAAAAAACCCAGACTTTGCAATACCTAGCCAGTACACCGTGTAGAGGCGGCTGTGGAGCAAAAACAAACATCTAAAAGTATCTGATATTTAGAAAACAGTACACATAACAGCAGTGAAAGAATTAACCCACAAGGACACGGAGTTTAGCACAGTGGCAAGGCGTAATTCACACACACACACACACACACACACACACACACACACACACACACACACACACATTTCTTGCTGTTTCATTATATTTATCAATTGTGTCCAACTAGACCATTAGTTAATAATATGTCCGTCAGGGAGCAGTAGATCAACGGACCGTGGCTATTATCAAGACTCAAATTCTCATCTTATGTATATATAATTTTTGCTAGCAATAAACTATTACTTACACACACACACACACACACACACACACACACACACACACACACACACACACACACACACACATAGCCAATCTTCCCTTTAAATTTGATGGGCACTCTTGTTAGTCATTTTGCTTCAGGTTTAGCATGCTCGTAACTCTGGTGGTCAATGTAAAAAAGGTCTATTATCGATGGTCTGTGTATTTGTGTCTATATGTGGGAATTATTTATTGGCACAGGCGAGGCGAGCTGGTCGGGACGCGGGTACAAATCTGGGTTAAGCTTCAGGATGTGGCTAATGTGGGTTTTAAACTGGTTAATGCTTCCCTGTAGTGGTAGTAGTAGTTGTGGTGGTGGTGGTGGTGGGGGTTGTAACAGTAGTGGTATCTCTCTCAATCAGCTAGTATTTGAATGTTACATATATGGTATCATCTCTCTCTCTCTCTCTCTCTCTCTCTCTCTCTCTCTCTCTCTCTCTCTCTCTCTCAATGCATGCAATTATTATGTTATTAAATACAGGACAATTGTGAAAATGCCAATAAAATCAATCAACCAATCTCTCTCTCTCTCTCTCTCTCTCTCGGTAAAAGTTTTGTACATAGTGTGTTGATGGAGGAAAGGCTTTAAGCGGTACATGTTTTTCGTGGGCAACAGCAGTGGGTCAGCAGAATGGTTAAGGGGAGGTGAAGGAGGCGTGGGTGTGCAGGTGGTAAGGGGCGAGGGGAGGTGCAGGTGGTGGGGGTGTGTAGGGGATTAATGACAGGGCTGTGGAAGGCCTAGGGAGGGAAGAGAAGGGAAGGGAAGGGAAGGGGAATGGTTGGGTGATGAAATAGGAAAGGGGAAGATGGTGTGTTTGGAAAAGTTAGGCGGAAGATTGTGAAATGGGTGAGGATTTTAACTTTGTGAATAACAGTAACTACAACCACAACAGCAGCAACAACAACAGCAACTACTACTACTACTACTACTACTACTATTACTACTACTACTGCTACTGCTGCTGCTACTACTACTACGAGTTTTTTTTATGCAAGAGGAAACTAAAGGGCAACAAAAGATTATAAAAAAAACCCCGCTTAAATTCAAGTTAAACTGATAATATATATTAGCTACTACTACTACTACTACTACTACTACTACTACTACTACTACTACTACTACTACGAGTTAAGAAAGGACAAGATTAAAAGCAAGGATAAAATAATAATATACGTTAGCTACTACTACTACTACCACTACTACTACTACTACTACTACTACTACTACTACTTCTACAAAAACTAATCTTTTAGAGGAGGAAAAGGAATAAAAAAGTGTAGGAGAAATAGGTTCAAAAGCGAAGGAACGTAGGAAAGTTAAGTGACAGTGTAGGATGATGAGTTAGGGAAGGCACAGAAGGAGGAGATAAGCAGGTGAGCGAGAAGAGAGAGAGAAAAAAAAAGAAGGAAAAAGAGAATAAGGAAGTAGTGAGAGACTGGAGGTAATAGGAGGAGAGAGGAAGGACAACAAGGGGCAGAGCGTAGTGGAGGAAGAGGAGGAGGAGCAGGAGGAGGAGGAGAGGGATATGGGGGGTGGGGGTGTGCTCAGGGTGAAATATTGATGCGTGTGTGCGATAAAGCCTTCCTGTGACGCCCCCAAGGGTGAGTGTGTGATGTCTTGCTTTAGGGTGACGCTGATGGACGGAATTTAGCTGCACGCACGCACGCACACACACACACACACACACACACACACACACACACACACACACACACACACACACACACACTGACATCTGCCATTCCTATTGACCAGTTAACACTCATTGCCTTCCTCGTGCCATAAACAACACTGCCCCTTCCCTCACCACCTCATCCCTTCACCCCTTCCCTCATCCCCTCACCCCTTCACCCCTTCCCTCATCACCTCACACCTTCACTCCTTCCCTCATCCCCTCACACTCTCACCCCTTCCCTCATCCCTTCATTCCTTCACCCTTTCCTTCATCTCCTCACACCTTCACCCCTTCCCTCAACCCCTTCACCCCTTCCCCACTCATTCTAACCCTTCCTCACCTCACTCCTTTACCACTCATGCCTCATTCCTTCACTAGATATATTCGTTTCTGTGTCACTCATCCCTTCCTCATCCCGTTCTCACCCCTTCCTCCCTTCTTCTCTAACTCTTCCCTTCTTCATCTCACGAGCGTTTTTTTCTTTTTACTAACTTTTGTTAATACTCTTCCTTCCTCATCACTTTTTTTTTTTTCATTCACTGCAAATTTATTTTTCTCATGTCTTTCCTTTTTCTCTCACTCTTTCCTCTCATCTCTCTCTCCCATCTCTTCACTAGTTACACCTCCCTCCTTTATTCCTTCCTTTACTTATCATCTCCATCAGTTTTCTTTTCCCCATTCCTTCCTCTCTCATTCTTTCTTTCTCTCTCTCCATCATCTCACACAAACCTTCTTATAATACAACTTCTTCCATCCAGTTGTGTACCTTGCCAGCAACAGATGAAGCAAAACGAGGGAAAATTAAAACAGTAAGAGGCGTTTGGCGTTGAATGATTTAACAACATCAGTATTCTGTCACAAGTAAGTAAATTTGACGTGATAAATTCGAGAGAAGGTAAAAAAAATAAAAACATAAAAAAAAGATGATGCGTTTGTGTAAGTCTGGAGAGAAGTAGTAATGTTTTGGTACTTTTGCCGAGAAGTTTGTGTGTAAGTTTTATTTATTTTTTTTTGCTGTTGATGTTATTATTGTTGTTGTTGTTATTGTTGTTGTTTTTGATGATGATGTAAGTACGTATGCGTCACTAAATCTTGCTTCTACGTCTGTGTTTTATATGTAAGAGTAGTTTTTATTTTTTTTTAGGTGGGAGGGAAGGAGAAATATTCAATTCTTATTTTGCTATTGTTGCTGTTTTTTTTTAAGAAGGAAAGAAAAAAAAAAGAATACAATGAAGAAGTCAAAGCCGAATTAACCAGCTATTGAAGTTGTTGGTGTTGGTGTCGTTGTTGTTGTTGCTGTTGGTGTTGTTATTGTTGTAGTTCTGGCAAAAGTCGTATTTATCAAGCATGACCACGAACCCCAGAATCTCAGAAAATCGACAGTACAAAACACATGTTAGCAAATTCCTCCAGCTTTCGTTCGTCCGTCCGTGATGAAAGCCAATATTTATGATCGTCTGGCAATATAAAGAAAGGCACGGGAGGATGTGGGCATTTCAGATTATGTTCCAGCCTTACTTATTACTTCAGCTTTAGTATGAGTATCCCGGTATCTCTTTCCACCGGGACTGACAGAGCTAAAGAGAGAGATTGTATGAGTGTACAGTGCTTTGTCAGGGCTATAGTTATCGGAGTAGCAGAAGCAGTAGTAGTAGTAGTAGTAGTAGTAGTAGTAGTAGTAGTAGTAGTAGTAGTAATTCTTCCCTATTAGTTGCTAAGAGTATGCTGTAAAAGTTATAGAAACCACAAGGAAAACAAACGGAGGACATCAGCAGACCTTTTATCCCTTACGATTTATTTATTTTTATTTT
>NC_059278.1:927143-934643 GCF_017591435.1 Portunus trituberculatus
TAGGGGAAGAAGGGGCAAGAGGTGATGGGAGAGAGAGAGACGCAGGGAGAGGCTGGGGGTGAGAGGTGAGGGAGAGAGAGTACCGTCGTGCTTGTAGGGAGAGAAATGGTGATTAGGGGAATGAGTAGAGGGATTAAGGCCAGGGTGGTTGGTGAGGGCTCATGAGGGTGATGGGGGTTGGGTGACCTAATGATGGGGAGTGAAGGGAGTGGTTGTCAAGTGATGGGGGGTGGCGGGACGGGGCCTCCGGAGGGAAGGGGAAAGAAAGAAGCCTTGTGGAGGGTTCAGGAAGCTGGCCAATTAGTCAGTCTCATACAGGAACACTCTGAGGCGAGCAGAATGAATAAATAACAAATACTTTAGATTCATTCGTCGGAATATTTGAAACCGAAATAAAAATGAGGAAGTAAAGAGCTAGAATAAACACCGTTAAAGCGTAATTAAAGAAAAAAAAATCTAATACTTGTGTAACTTTTCTTGAAGACTTTTTGAGACTCGTGAGAAAAATGAGACGAGTGGAATGAATGAATAAATAACAACTGCTCTAAATCCGCTCGTCAGAATACTTAAAAAAAAAAAAAAACACACACAGAGAAATGGAGGAAGTGAAGAACCAGGACAAACACTGCCAAAACACCGTAAAAGAGAAATAAAACGATGTAACTTTACGACACAACATTTTTTTGAGACTCCTGAGAAAAAATCATGTTACGCTAAGGACTTTCTTTCGGGGCTTTCACTAACGTATCTCACTTGTATCTCTCACGCCGCGAGGGACGGACGGGAGCCTGTACGCTTGAAGTGGCGGGTGAGAGGCACATTTTACGCCGTGTTGTGGCGTGGCCGACCAGCTGCGCCACAAGCGGCTCAAGAGGATTTTATGAATGGTCGCCGAGAGATGAGGAGGGTTGTGGAGAAATGAGGAGTTTGGCTTTTAGAGAGAGAGAGAGAGAGAGAGAGAGAGAGAGAGAGAGAGAGAGAGAGAGAGAGAGAGAGAGAATGTAATGTCTTAACCCTTTCAGTACTGGGAGGCATTTTTTACCTCGAGATTTGTGTACGATTAGAGCATTTTATTGACACTGGGAAGACTCTATGAAGGTCAGAAGATTAATGGCCACAGACTTCACTATTTCAATCCTCTCACATAAGTTTCTGAAGCTGTATAAAATCCCTAAATAGTAAGCAGAATAAATATAGAATCGCGTCATGGTACTGAAGGGGTTAAGATACCTTTCCCTTAATGATTTTACGTTTACTTTCCTTCAATCTCCTCCAGAAAATTTAGCACAATATGACACACTGAGAGAAAGAAACATCCATCACAGTTTAAGCCTCGTTAAAAACACGTAATGGAGAGAAAGCAAGAGATAAACTACCTTCTCTGTAACCTAGAATTAACATACAAAGTACCGCCAACATCCGCTAGAGGGCTTTGTGACGTAATAAACTAATATCTGACTACCTGCCTGCTTCCGTTTACCTGGTGGGCCTTCGTCAGGTGGGTCGGTTCCTGCCTCCTCTTCACCTCATCCCTTGAACTGGCTGGTCCATCGCAGGTGAAGAGTAAAAAGGTTAAAAATGTTTCTTTTCTCTCTAGAGTGAAGAGTGGCAGAGGAAAGTGATAAAGTATTGTTGGGATGGAGTGCAAACGAGAGAGAGAGAGAGAGAGAGAGAGAGAGAGGAGAGGGGTGCCTATTACCTTATCCAACAAGTGACTGAAAAAAAAAACAGTATTGTCCCTTCAGTAAAAAAGAAAACAACAACACGAGAGAGAGAAAAAAGAAATATATGAAACGTAGAAATCATAATAATTCCCTCCCACAAAATCAAAATCAAGAAGGTAAATGAAAACGATAGAAAGAAAGAAAAAGAAACAGAAAAGCTAAACTTACCAAAACAACCCCAACTAACCATTCCACACTTTTCAGAGCCACCAAAAATAGAAAAAGAAAAAAAAAATCTCAGCCTCCACATTTTGCAAGCGAGTGAGCGAGTGGATGGAATAACAGTGACTGATGGATGAGATGTCAAAGGCGAAGCGAGGCCAGGGAATGGATGCAGAACCTTGACGAATCTCCGTGATTAAACACCGGATTCTGAAAACAACTACCTTTGATTACATTTCAATAAGAGTGTGTTATCGGTCCTATAGTGAGAGATAAACACCATTTCTGCATTACCAACAGGCGAAACACACTTGGGAAATCAAATAATTATCTCTATGGCTTTAGAAAACAGTGGTGAGAGATTTAACCCCTTCAGTACTGGGACACATTTTTACCTTGAGATTTGTGCACGATTAGACCATTTTATTAACATTAGGAAGGGTCTATGGAGGGCAGAAGATTAATAGCCACAGTTTTCACTATTCTAATCGCCCACTTGAGTATCTGAAGCTGTATAAAATCACCAAATAGTAAGCAGAATGAATATGGTCATGGTACTCAAGGGGTTAAGCATTTCGTGACAAGGTGCTCAGAGTAACAAGCATCAGGGACACACCGGGGAGAAGGGAGTATCAAAGAGGGAGCAGCGCGGCAGTACAGAGGCATTGCAAAGTCAAGGGCGGGCAGGTGGAGGAATGGACATAATGTATAGCCGCGTGTGTTGCCTGGCTGCTCATTTGGCGCTCAGCTCAGAAACAATCAACCAGTCGATAATCCGGCATCGCTCCTGCCCGAGAGAGAGAGAGAGAGAGAGAGAGAGAGAGAGAGAGAGAGAGAGAGAGAGAGAGAGAGAGAGAGAGAGAGAAATTTAATGGTGCCCTAACTGCGGGGTTATATTAGCGTTGTGAGAGAGAGAGAGAGAGAGAGAGAGAGAGAGAGAGAGAGAGAGAGAGAGAGAGAGAGAGAGAGAGGCTTCCCAATATCTCTCCCCCTAGCCAAGACCTGGAGAATAATCCCAGCGTACAGGAACAAACGCGTAAAGAAAACACGATAAAAACGAAATAGCGAAAGAACGAGGCGGAGAGGACGGCGGGACAGGGGGAGAGCGAGAGCTGGACAAACAGATGGGAATAGAAACAGCAGGCGGCAGTAAGTCCAGCGGCCGAGGCGGGGGTTGCTGGGTGACCTTTCAACACACAATCAATATAAGCTCGAGAGAGGACCAGGTTGACGGAGAAACCTCGCCATCAGCTGTAAATAATTACTCCCTTGGCTGCTGCCGTCCCCAGGTGACCTAGTGATTGGGTCGGCCTGCCAGGTGATCAGGAGGGGCGGGGCGGCTGTGATTAGGTGCAGGAGCCGAGTTGAAGGGGATGATTGTGGTGGTTAGCAGGATGGATGCGTCTCCTTCCCGCTCCTTCAGTTTGGGTATTTTTCTCCTCTCCCTCCTTTATTGTTTTGAGTCTTGTTTTTCTCGTGTGATTCCCTCCATTCGTCTCTGTCTGTCCCTCTTGCGGTTTTCCTTTTTTGTTTTTGTTTTTATCTCCTTCGATTTTTATCTTTTTCGGTTGTGCTTTACTTGAATTTGTGATATTGTGACGTGCCTTCATGTTAATTATTTATTTTCACCATTTTTACAAGTTTTACCGCCTTAATTATAATCATTAGCATCATTAACCTGAGTGCGTCACAGCAGCGGACGCAGCACAGCATCAGGTGGCGGCGGCAGCAGGTGCCTCGTGGCCCAGCCGGCGCCGAAAGTGTTAAATATTGACTCAACACTGCCCGTGGAAATGAGTTTGTGTTTGTTAACAGCTCGGTGGACTTTTTTTTTTCAGCCTCCGGGACAGGCCAGCGCTAACACACTGATTTGGAAGCGTTGATGCTGGACGCGCGAGGACCTGGCGGTGGACGAAAATGGATTAGTCTTGTGTTAGATTATTATACTGATTTTTTTTTCTTCTCCAGTTTGGATTTCATAAAGAATCGCCCTTAGTTTTGAGATTGCTGTGTGTATTCTGCCATTTTATTCACGTTATTTGAATCTGACATATAAGAAAATCTGACAAATTAAATGTTTTTTTTTTTTTTGTATTCTCAACTCGGTTTTCGAAAATATTCTCTCTTATTCTCGAGTTTTCTTGTAGATTTTCCGTCATTTTGTTGACGTTACTGGGGTTAAATCCGACATAAAAGAAACAGAAACGAGAAAATAATGTAAGCCACGTCTCACGAGGAATTTTTGAATCAACAGTAGAGGCGATCCTTACAACTTGTGTTTTAAAGCAGCGACCTCAACACGACACGAAACTCCTAGAAAGTAGTAGAATTTAGTGGAATAGAAAAAAGAAACGAACAAACCCACTCCAACATTAAACAATAAAAGAAAACTAGACTAAGCAATAAAATAAAAAAAAATAAAAAGAGGTAGAATTTATTGATACTTCTAGGGAAACTTTTAATCTAGAAAGTGGCAGAGTTTAGTGGATCCAATACTGAAAAAAAAGAACAAAACCACTTCAACATTAAACAATAAAAGAAAACTAGACTAAGCAATAAAAAAAAGTGAAAAAGAGGAAGAATTTATTGGTACTTCTAGGGATACTTTAACTCTATAAAAGTACTTCGGCTTTAGGGCGAAAAAAAAGACAAAAACAACCAGAAGCTTTAGCCTGTCACGTGCATTCCCTTCAGCTCACGCCTGACCTCTGCTCCTGGTGACGCCATGAGGTCATCCCCCTACGTGATTGCAATGCAGCTGTAGAGTTTCAGGCGAGGTCAGAGGTCAAGGGCGGAATGTTGGAGGGTTTTGATGGTGATTAACTTTCGTTGTTTTAGGGTTTGGTACTCAATCCACGCCGCCATATGTTGTGTGTCTTTCTAATACTTCTTTTCTTCTTCTTTTTCTTTTTTTTTCTCTCCTTTTCCTTCTTTTTTCTCCTTTTTTTCTTTTCTTTTCTTTTTCATCTTTTTTTTCTTTTTTTCTTTTCTTTGCTATCCTTTTTTTTCCTTTTCTATTTTTCTTTTTTTTATTTCTTCTTTTTCTTTCTTTCTTTCTTCTTCTTCTTCTTCTTCACCTTCATCTTCATCTTCATCTTCTTCTCTTTCTTCTTCACCTTCATCTTCATCTTCTTCATCTTCTTCTCTTTCTTCTTCACCTCCACCTTCATCATCTTCATCTTCTTCCTCATCTTCTCTTTCTTCTTCACCTTCACCTTCATCCTCATCATCTTCTTCTTCATCTTCTTCTTCTTCTTCATTTTCTCCAGCGTTAGCATAAATACTAAACTAGATATGGTTGTTATAGATTACACGCTCACGTCCTCCTTGTCATCATCACTCTCATTATTACCATCATCATTTTCACATCATCCTAATCACCATCTATCATTAAAGTTATCCCTTTCTTATTGTGCATCATTACCATTCTTACTTACTATTAGTGTCATCATAGCACACCATTAACACCACACAACACTACCATTAGCACCACGAAACACCATTAGCACCACCTTTCACTATTAGCATCGCCATACATTGCTAGAATCACCATAATCGTTGCACCACACAGCACCATTAGCACTACCATATCACACCATTAGCATCACGTGTCTTACTAGGATCAAAAAGCCACCATTAACATCTTCAGTACCATGACGCGTTTCCATATTCATTCTGCTTACTATTTGGTGATTCTAAACAGCCTCAGAAACTTGTATGGGGGATTTGAATAGTGAAGACTGGCCATTAATGTTCCGACCTCCATAAAGGCTTCCTGATGTAAATAAAGACACCTAATCACACCCAAACCTCAAGGTAAAAATGCGTCTCACTACGGAGGAGGTTAACACCCACATACACACCACCACAGCACCACCACAGCACCAGTCACCACCTTAGCCCCTTAGCCACACCAACAGCACCCCTCAAGCTGTAACAGCCCTGAACAGTCTCATCCCCACCGCATCCCTGCCACCATGACAACACGTCTGGTCGCCGCCACCCTGCAGACACATCAATTGGCGTGTGTCTCTCCCTCGCGGCTGTGGTTCTGTTTATGGCGGTGGGCAGGGCGCGCCGTGCCTGTCGAGGGAAGGGACGGATTAAATAGGCAGCCACAGACACACCGCCCCTTTGCCATCCCTTCATCCCCTCTCCAGCTGACCTCCCTTGCTCGCCTGTGTCCTCTCTTCTCTCCTCTCTCTCTCCTCCTCCTCTTCTCCCTGGCTCTCTCCCTTCCCTCCTTCCTCTTGTTCGCCATTTGTGTCTTTTTGTTTCGTTTTCTGTGTGAATTGTGTGTGCGGTGTGCTGTGTTGTTTGTGTGAGTTGGGTTCAATTGAGGTTTGTCTTCTGTGTTTGATTGTGTGTGTGTGTGTGTGTGTGTGTGTGTGTGTGTGTGTGTGTGTGTGTGTGTGTGTGTGTGTGTGTGTTTATTCGTTTCATCTATGGATTGTTTTGTGTTTGTAATATTTTTTGTTAAGATGTGGTGTGTTTATTTATTCCCATCGTGTTTTTCATTATTTTTCTGTCTCTCTCTCCTGATAAGCCTTCGATAAGACAAATTTTGTGAGCGAAGCGAAGAAACAGTGAAAAGAGAGACCGAAAGGGAGAGAGAATAAAAAAAAAAATAATAACAAGTGACATTTGAGTCTTCGTGTCATCCACATCATCGCATTCGTTTCTCAGCTGAATAAATTAACGTTTGACATTTCCATTTGGTACAGACCCCTGGAATGAAATATTTCCATTATAATTGCAATGTGAGCACGAATAACATTTCTCAACACCACCTTGAAAAAATAATAATTGCTGTATATATTCTGTTATGTTTCTCTCTGGACTGAAATGTTGACAGCGAGAGAGAGAGAGAGAGAGAGAGAGAGAGAGAGAGAGAGAGAGAGAGAGAGAGAGAGAGAGAGAGAGAGAGTGAGATTTAAGGGGACAACTAGACAAAATGGAAGAAAATTTACAACACAAACGAAGACCCAAATGTTGAATAAATAAGAAAGAACCGAAAGTAAGAGAGAGAGAGAGAGAGAGAGAGAGAGAGAGAGATCATTTTTCTTACTCATTTATCACGCCTCCTGTGTTACGACTTGGCCCTCACAGCTGTACACGGCGCACGAATTAAAATGTTCCGGGATGATTAATTTTTATCGTGCGTGAAACTCTACCTACCTCCTTCCTTCTCTCTCTCTCTCTCTCTCTCTCTCTCTCTCTCTCTCTCTCACACACACACATCCCTAAAAGCAAAAAGTTTCATCCACCTTAAATCCACAATGCCATCAGACCATATTCCTCTTTTCCATAGTGTGTTGATCTCCTCCATTTCCCTTTCCTCCACTCTGACTCGACCCTCCACCTCCTCCTTTACCTCCAACTCCACAGCCAACTCCACCTTGATCGTCAGCCAGTGAGATTCACATGACACACCCACTCTACTCATTTCCTTACCTGTCTGTACAAGCCACCACACTATTTCTCTCTCTCTCTTCTCTCTCTCTCTCTCTCTCTCTCTCTCTCTCTCTCTCTCTCTCTCTCTCTGGCTCTTTCTAGCTTTTTTTTTTCTTCTTTTTATTCTACATCACTTCCTTCAGATTTCGTAATGTAACTT
>NC_059278.1:937143-947143 GCF_017591435.1 Portunus trituberculatus
GGGAGATGGAGGGTAAAGGAGGGAAGGTAGAGGAGGGGAGTTGATGGAGGGAGAGAAACTGGGGGCTGGATGAATGGAATGGGGGAAATAGGAGTAACTGAGGGAAGAAGTGATGGGAGATATGACTGAAGGGAATGAGAGAGAGAGAGAGAGAGAGAGAGAGAGAGAGAGAGAGGGGGGGTGAAATTTGAATTGGAACATATTGTAATCTCTTCAGGATGGGTAAATCTAATGTTATTCAATTCAAGTCACTGTTGTTTGTGTAAGGCCGAGGAAAGAACCTGGCTGTTTATTTTTTCACCATTTTTATTTCCTGCTTTCATATTTTGTGATTTTTTTTTCAGTTTTTTCCATCATTTATCCTTCATTTTTTTCTTTTTTTGTTTTTTTACCATTTCGCTTTTCTTCTCTTTATATTTGTTTTCATTTCTTATTTCAACTTTTTTTTATTTTCCTGCTTTTTCTTCCATATTCCTCTCATTTTCTCCTGTTTCATCTCTCTTTCTCTCTTTTTTTTATATTCCCTTTACATTCTACAGATTTTTTTTATTATCCTCCTCTACATCCCTCTCTATTTTTTTTCTTTAACTGCATCTCATCTTCTTCTCCTTTCGTTACTTGTTTTCCTCATTTTTTTTATTCCCCTTGTTCTTTATTTTGTCACTTTTATATTTCCTTTTTCCATTTATTTATCCATTCTTTGTCCCCTTCCTTCTAATTTTTCTCCTCTCTCCCTCTCACTTTTGCCATTTCGTCGTTCGTTTTATGTATTTTTTAGCATCATTCGTATAATTTCCTCTTTTTTTTCATACATATCTCCTCTCCTTCCTTCTCCATTTCTCCCTCTGCGTCTCACTTCTCCTCTTCTCCCTTTCCCCTCTCCTTCCTTTCCCCTCTTCTTCCTTTCTTCTCCATTTCACCTTTTCCTTGTCACTTTTCTCCCCTTCACCTTTCCTTCCTTACTCCATTTCTCCTCTCCTCCTCTCACCTCCCCTCTTCTCCCCTCTCCTCCCCTCTTAACTGGGGGAAGGAAGTCTACAGCAAGTAGTTGAAGGGCGGTGTGTGATAAGAGCTGGCTACCTATAAGACAACACCAAAGAGGGAGAGCTGGGACGAGGGAAGGCGAGGGGAAACGAGGGGAGGCGAGGGGAGGTGAGGGGAAAGCAAGACATGAGAGGGGGAATAGGAGGAACTAAAGCAAACGAGACGAGGCAGTTTGGAAGGGAGAGCAGGGAGAGAAAGGTAAGGATAGAAGGTTGAATAGAAAGATAGGTTAGAAAATATACTTGAGTGGAGTTTTGGAATAGGAAATTTGAATGGACAGGTTAAGGAAAAAAATATATAAATAAAGGTGTATGGGAGGTTGAGGGGAGTGAGATGAGTGAAGAAGAGAGAGAGAGAGAGAGAGAGAGAGAAGGGAAAGACGTAATTTGAGGTGACATGTTTAAAAAGAAGATGTAAAGGAGGAGAAGTTTGAAGAGAAGTTAAATAAGTGAAGTTTAAAGAGAGAGAGAGAGAGAGAGAGAGAGAGAGAGAGAGAGAGACACGAGTGAGAAATACAAACTGACATGTATACTACGAAGGGAAAAAAGAGAAAGAGACGAAAGGAAAGGGAAGAAGTTAAAGAAAGAAGGAAGGAAGAGAGGAGAACAGGTGACGGCAGGTGAGATGAAAGGAAATCAAATACGCGAAGAAAGAGAGAAGAGAGAAGGAGGAGAATAATACAAACTGACATGTATGTTATGGAGGAAAAAAAAAAATAACACGAGGAAAAGAGGAAAGCGAGCAAGTTACAGGAAAGAACGAAGGGAAAGAGAGAGAGAGAGAGAGGGAGGGAGAGAGGGAAGAAGGCAGGTAAGATTTAGGTGAGTATGGGGAGACAGACGAGGCGGAAAGTGAGGCAAGCGGGCGTAGTGAAGGAGGCGGACAAGAGTGTGCTATGAGAGAGGGAACGAGGGGAAGAAGAGGAAGGTATCAGACTCTATTGCCTCCTCACTACATCCCCCTCTCTTCCCCACCACATCTCCCCTTCTCCTCAGTACCTACCCAGTCTCCCCACCACACACTTATCACACACTGGCGCTGGTAACCTGAGTAGCACCATTCATCCCCCCTCCTCCCCATGCCCTTCAGACACTGGCAAAGAAGAAGAGGAGGAGGAGGAGGAGGAGGAATGAGAAGAGCAGGAAGAAGCATATTTGGGAGGAAAGAGCAATAATAGCCCTGACTTAAGAGACATTTAGTTATGAACACCGTCTGCTTACAAGGAGTCAATATATATAAAGAAAGAGGAAATGCGCGTAGAAGCTCCGTTAAAAGTAAATAATAGTGATGCTGGTGAGACGGAGAGGGTTCACTGCGCATCGACGTAAACCTTCCCGGGGGAATCTCTAAAATCTTCCTTGATCGCCGTTCGTTTAGTATTACAATTATTCCTGCTTTACCTTCGCCAGAATCAGGTAAATTGCGTCCTCCACTTCCCGGCTTGCTAAAATCCTCGAGCTGTTAATAGGATCCAGTGTAGTCTCCCCGGCAGGAGCTGAACCTATATCTCGCTCGTCTAATCTCCTCCACTCTTCCCCCCTCCCTCTCCTCCCGTCCCCGCCTCCCCCAGCGCCCCGGTAGCCAGGCACCCAGCGCGAAAGTGATATAATTTACATTTTACGGCCACCTGATCTGATTCTTGTTGTCGTGAAATATATCTCCCCACCGCCTTGATGGTCTGAAGCTGTGGCATTAAGTTGAGGCGGTAAAAAGTGGAGTGCGCTGAGTAGAGGCTATGCAAGATGCGGAAGAAGATGTTTGGGACAGCTGGTTGACTTGTACTGGTGGTGCTGATGGTGGTGGTGGTGGTGCATTGAGAAGGTAGACATTGCGTGCGCTTCTGTCTCTCTTTCTCTGTCTCTCTGGTCCCTGCAAAGTCACTCGCGCCATGCATGTGTAGTAAAATCCCAGTTTCATTCCGCAAAAGTGCACGTAATCACGAGGCTGAGTTGGCGTGTTAATGGCAAAGGTCAGAGAGGAAAGCAAAAAAGGTCAGCGTAATGGACCGGCACCTCATGCGTGTTAGTGTTGAGCCGCCAGCCCCGCACCGCCCGGGGGATAAACATTCTTCGTCAGGCAGTTCCTCGGCGTGCCGCGAGGGAGGTGGTGCCTGGCCGTGGGTGGTGCGTGGTGCGTGGTGCGTGGGCTGAGGCGACACACAACACCAAGCCGTCAGGGAGTCTCGCTATTCACTCATTACGGTTTTTAGCAGCATTACTTCCGCAGCCACACAACTACTACCGCAACTAACAAGCGCAACCACCGCCACCGACCACCTCTTAACCACCACCACCACTGCACCGCGCACCACCACGACCACCATCACCGCCACCACTGCAGCTCCTCCGCCGCACACTCCCCAGGACCCGAGGAGTCTCACTGATGGCCGCCCATTACTCTGGTCAAATGAGCGTCTGTGTTACCTGTCAGTGTCCAGGTGAGGGTGAAAGAGGGAGTGCATTTTTCCCCTCTAACACGCACCAAAAAAAAAAGAAAAGAAAATGCAGGTATGAGTATAGCAAGACACACGCACATACACACACACACACGCACAACAAATAGCACAGGATAAATAAACATTTCAGTGCGTGCAGACACTTGAGCGGCGGGAGGAACACACTGCAACAACACTCGGGTCAACAGGAAGCTCGCGGCGCGGGGGACGAGGCTCTCAGTTTTAGGGAAGTGAAACGCAAACACAGCCAGGCGATGAAACCTTCTGCGGGAGAGCCTGGCGAGGCAGCGACCCTGGTGGCGTGTGGAAGACGCGGCCACCCGGATGTCGTGCTATGTAAATTGTATGGAGGAGGAGGAGGAAGGACAGACGACGAAGGAGGAAGAGGAGGAGAGGCAAGATAAATGATGTGGTATGAAGAGTGGATTATCACGAGGAGAATAAGTGACAAATTGCCTTCCGTGTGGATGTTTGTGTTCGCTTGTGCGTGTCGATCAAATGTTAGGAAAAAAAGTTGATATATCGAAAACACTGATCGGTCATTAGATGGATGGGTGGCGCGCGGACGGAGGCCCAGTGATAGAGAGGGTGACCGATGGATAACGCGATACTCCGACACTGATGAATGGCGAGTGAAAGGCACCGAGACGGAGGCTGTCGCGTCGGGACCAGCTAAGAAACTGACTCCATCAAGGGGAAACGAATTTGCATAAGTATCCTTCCCGCCAAAATGTGACTGAATGTTACCGGATTTCCTCGCGCCACACACACACACACACACACACACACACACACACACACACACAGTTGCTGGAGTGTGTGCGTGGAGCGTGTACACACCACACACACCACACACACCACATGTAGCTAAGCAGGGAGGACATCGAGGCACTGACAGACAAATGGCGCGTCTGATTGCTCCTTGATCAAGCGGAAAATTAAAGTTTAATGACTGAAGACTACGTATGGAGACTCACCGACCCTTCCCTCCCTCTCACCCTCGCCTCTCACCGCCGCCTCTCTCGCCTCTCATCGTCTCACCTCCACCTGCCGCCAACCCATGATTTCCTCAAGGTTTCTTTCCTTCCTCTCTTATTATAAATATTTTCCTTTCATGATTTTTCACGGAATATATTTTTTTATACCCTCGCGTCCAATATAAACTTTTATCCAGTTGTCCATTCAGGGTCTCTTCTCATCTCCTCGGTGCTTCCTCCCTTCCTCCCGTCACTCCTTCACTCCTCCTCTCCCTCTGTTCCTCCCCTCACTGATCACTCGTAAAGTTAGATTCATTATATAACTTAGTCATCATGTCCACCCAGCGTGACCGTTCCACCTCCCTTCCTCCCTCCGCTTACCCTCTTTTTCCGCTCTCTTCACTTTCATCCTTTTTTTCCCTTCCTCTCCTCGCCTTCCTTCCTCCAACTGTCAGTCGCTCCCCCCCCGTGATCCTGCACCGTGTCTTCTCCCTGTCCGGTCTCTCGCTATCCCTTGCTTGTATAATGGTTAAAAGTAATCCCACTTTCCTTCCACCTCCGTCTCCTTCGACTTTGACTCCTTTCTTTTCTCGCATTTGCTTCCACTTTCGCTTACCCAACTGTCTTCCTCCTCCTCCTTCTCTTCCTTCTCTTTCCTTTCCTCCTCCATCTTCTACCTCGCCTTTTTTCTTACATATCCACATCTTTCTCCTCCTTCACCTTCTCTTTCTCTTCCTCCTCCATATTCTACCTCGCCTTCTCTCTTACATACCCTCATCTTTCCCCTCCTTCACCAAACCACATACTTTTCATCTCTCCCTCCTTCCCCATTTCCTTTTCTTTTATCTCCCTTTCATCCCGCGCCCTCCCCTCTCCCCTCACCCACAGAATACCCAACACCATCCACACCCCCTTTCCCTACTGGCCGGTGGAGGTCGCGGCACGCTGGCCACACCCTCCCTGCTGTGTCAACACGTTCCCTCCCCCTCGACCTCACTCTCGCCTCGACAAGACCCATATTCTGAAACACTCCCGCCCGCGCCACCACTCCTTTCCAAAGGCTCTTGTTAAAGTACCTAGACGTGTTTCCATATTCATTCTGTTTACTATTTGGTGAATTTATACAGCTTCAAAAACTTATGTGGGGATTAAGATAGTGAAGACTCTGACCATCTATCGTCTGACCTCCATAATGTAAATAACATCGTCCAATTATACCCAAAACTCAAGGTACAAATGCGTTCCAGTACTGAAGGAATTAAAATGACACGAGTTTTTACGAGTTATTGCTACGATTCCACAAACAGATTAACATTTCTACGTTATTAAATGCGGAAATAGTTTTTGGAACCTGGTTAATCATCTCTAAGGCCTTTGAAAATTGTCGTATGGTGAGATTTGAGTAAAGCATGCCTAAATATAGACCCAAGAAGAGAGAGAAAAAGACATTCCACCATCTCTCCTTATGGTTCAAGGAAGGCGTTATCTTTAGGCTTCCAGAGGTCCTAGGGAGGCTGGTATACTCGTGTCCACGCCCCCTAAAGTACCCCCGGGGAGGCTGGCATCGGTGGCGTCCCCTGCGCTGTACAAGGCCCGCGGATGGTGATGTTTTCGGTCATAAGATTATCCTTCGATTTATGATTATTGGTGCGAATGGTGACTAGCAAACTGTGGGGCTCCTCGGGGTACTGTTGTCACTTGCTTTCTCTCTATCTCTCTCTTGCTCTCGTGTGTGTGTGTGTGTGTGTGTGTGTGTGTGTGTGTGTGTGTGTGTGTGTGTGTGCGTGTGTGTGTAGCGTTGAAAGGATCATCAAACTTCGGACAATTGCTCTCTCTCCTACGTGTTGCTGGTAGATGATTACGTGGGGTGGTGTTTGCTGAGCGAGCGGGGAACGAGAGAGAGAGAGAGAGAGAGAGAGAGAGAGATTATTAATGTCCATGAAAAGACAACGTTGTGTAGTTATTTGTGTGTTCCTCCTCCTCCTCCTCCTCCTCCTCGTCCCTGCTGCGTCTCGTGGGTTCAGTTGCGTGGGTGTGGCGACGCACGGTCCTTTCTTTCCTTCTCTTCCTGTTCCTCTCTCTCTCTCTCTCTCTCTCTCTCTCTCTCTCTCTCTCTCCGTCGCAATGTTGACCTTCTGCCTCCTGCGTTGTAAATTACCATCCGTGTCGCGCCATTATCTGTTAATGAAGCATTTTATCTCTTGTTTATTTACCTTTCAACATGGCAGGTAGTCGCCGGCCGCCGCTACTTCTCCTCCTGGTGACCTGCAGTAACAGCAACCATCGTCATCATCGGGGAGAAATATCACCACTTCCTCAAAATCCACAATAACTTCTTATACTTTGCAACTTCCCCGCCATGCAAGTCCTCTTTCACTACTTCCTCCTTCTCCCTCGTTCTTCCTCGTCCTCCACCTCTTTTTCCGCCTCCCTTTTCCAGTTCCCTTCCTCCACCACCTCCTCCTCCTCCACCCACCGTCATAAACACAGCCTGTGACACCGTTCATCTCCACAATTTACCGCCAAATGTGGGTATCAGATATTTAACAGGCAAACACTGGGTCGGGAAGGCATTTGTCTCTAACACACTGAAGGGAATCGCCACAGATAGGGTAGAGAGGACGGGGTTGCCAGACAGACAGACAGGGCGGGGTAAGGTGTTGTGGGGGAGAGGAAAGAGAGGGTCAAGGGTTGCGACCTCCGTGCGGCAAGACGGTCACTGGCTTATAAGGGATGGGAGGTCAAGAGGAGAGGAGAGGAGGAGGAGAGGAAAAGACAACGTGGAGGAGAAACAGGAGAGGACGAACAAGAAGAGGAAGGAGGAAAAAAAAGTGGTGTGGAGAGAGAGAGAGAGAGAGAGAGAGAGAGAGAGAGAGTCGTATAATTAGAGACAAACCCATTAGAAGGAACACGACAGAGGAATGAGGGACGAAAATACAAGCCCAAAACAACACAACCGCCTCACGAAAGAGAACCGGAAAGCCAGACGTGAAAATAATACACGAAAAACGAAAAAAAATGAAAAAAATAGAAAAAAAACCCCAGATCCAGCTGAGTCCAGAGGTCAAAGCTCCTGGCCAACACCGGGAAGTGAGAGAATAGCTTTGGAAAATCGAGAAAAACGTCAAAAATTGCATCGGAAATCTTTGCATTAGGATGAGGCAATCACGAGGGAGCATGTGGCGTGGCGGTGGGTCGGCTATCCAGGTAATTTCCTCACCTGGCGTGGGTCCTCGGGGGTCCTTTTAGTCCTCTTGGGTTCCTCTTGGGTTTCTCTTGGTTTCCTCTTGGGTAATACAGGGAGGGAGTCTGTTGTCTGTTGCCCCATAGAGTCTCCCCGCCCTTCAGGAGCTGCAGGAAACAAAAGTCATGAGTCACGGGAGGCTCTAAATTTCACCTTCCCTGTGTTATTTTTGGGTTCCTCTTAGGTTCCTCTTGGGTTCCTCTTGGGTTCCTCTTGGGTTTTTCTTGGGTTTCCTCTTGGGTTTCCTCTTGGGTTTCCTCTTGGGTCCTAGTCACGGTGGGAACAATGACAGGAAAAACTCACTCAGGTACTCTTTCCTCTTTTTCCTCTTACGTTCTTTTCCTTATTGGAGTCTTTTAATTCTCACTTTCCTTCACTTCTTTCTCGTTCCTCTTCTCTTCTTCCTATCTTTACTGTGTTATCTTTATTGCTGTTTTACATCTTCCTTGTTTTCCTTCTCTGTTTTCTCTTCCTGTTTATTCGTCTTGTTCTCCTTGTTATCTTTCTTTATGTTTTTCTTGCTTTTGTTCTTGTTTTTCCCAACCCTCTCTCTCTCTCTCTCTCTCTCTCTCTCTCTCTCTCTCTCTCTCTCTCTCTCTCTCTCTCTCTCTCTCTCTCTCTCTCTCTCTCTCTCTCTCTCTCTCTCTCCTCTCTTTATCCTATTCTTTTCCTTTCCTATCCTTTTCATATCATTTTTTCTTTCACCAAATCCCCTTTCTCTATCATTTCTTTTATATTCCTTATCATCTTCCTTCTCCTCCTCCTCCTCCTCCTCCTCCTTCTCATGCTCCCCCTCTTTCCTTTCCTTTCCTTGCCCTTTTCCTTTTCCTTTCACCCATTCCTCTTTCTCTCCTTCCCTTCCGGCTGTAGATTGGCGTGGGATTGGCCCGGAAAAGCGTATAAGGATTGGAAAAAATGGTATGGATTCACTGGTTATTGATTTGGTGGATGGGTGAAGCTCAGTAAGGAAAGGCTCGACGGCCGCGACTCTGCTACATAAGGACCACACTCTGAAATACTTCTCCCCGCCACTTCTCTGCTCTCAATAGACTCTAATTTGAAGAGATGTGGGTCTTTAAAGGTGTTATTGAGGTTCTACTGGGAGATTATCAAGATTTTTATGTTACTGAGAAGGGAAATGATTGTGGAAGCCTGTTAATCATCTCTGTGGCGTTCGAAAATAGTCGTGGTGAAAGGAATGAGGGTTTCTGTATGTGGGTCTTAGGGAGAGAGAGCAGCGCCAGACAGACACGGTGGCGGGAAGGTGAAATGCACGGTTTACCACCACCACCACCACCACCACCACCACCACCACCACACCTGCGTTCATGACATAAAAAGTCTTCACACAGAATGGAAGAAAAAAAAAAAGAAAAAGGAAAAAAAAGTCGTAAAATCTTAGAGTGGTGCCTCCACCTGCCCACCGTATAAGGGCGCACATAAACCGACACACACACACACACACACACACACACACACACACACACACACACACACACACACACACACACACACACACACACACACACACACACTCTCTCTCTCTCTCTCTCTCTCTCTCTCTCTCTCTCTCTCTCTCTCTCTCTCTCTCTCTCTCTCTCTCTCTCTCTCTCTACGTTAGAATTCTTTCAAGATTCAACTGGGTATCCTGCGAAGAGAATTCTCAAGGAAGTTTAGCGTGTGTTAGACTGAGAGGAGGAAAAGCGAGAGAAAAGTGGAGGAGGAGGAGGAGGAGGAGGAAAAGAAGATGGAAGGAAAGAATTTAAAAGTAAAGGGCTAAGAATAACAGATTAGATTACTAGAAGTGAAGTGCAATGTGTCTAGCGAGAGAGAGAGAGAGAGAGAGAGAGAGAGAGAGAGAGAGAGAGAGAGAGAGAGAGAGAGAGAGAGAGAGAGAGAGTTGAAATTAGTCAGTGGAAGAGGGAAAAAAAAAACAAAATAGTGTAAAAATAAGAAGGGAAAAGTACACGAATGCAAACAACATGAAAGAAAATAAATAAGAGAAGGAAATTCAGCCTCAATGTTCCTTTAATCCCTAAACTTATGTGTGTGCAATCTCAGAAACATTTCCCACGACTTGCAAAACACCTCCTCCTCCTCCTCCTCCTCCTCCTCCTCCTCCTCCTCCTCCTCCTCCTCCTCCTCCTCCTCCTCCTCCTCCACCTCCTCCTCCTGTTCGTGATCCATCAATGTTACCAAGCTTCACCATCACCACCCCCACCACCACCACCACCACCACCACCACCATATTCTCTCATCAGTCAACATCCTCACCTCTAC
>NC_059278.1:952143-1057143 GCF_017591435.1 Portunus trituberculatus
CTGTCGTTTTCCTTTTTCTTCCCTCTTTTTTTTTATTTCTCTGTGTCTCCAGCTTTGTTTTTCTCTTCCTCATCATTTTACTCTCATTGTTCCCATTGTTTTTCTCCCTTCCTTAATGATCTCAGGCTTTTTCCCTTCTCGTCTTTCCCACGCACTTTTTTCCCTCCTCATCGTCTTCACCGTATTTTTTTTTTCCTCTCATTCTTATGTTTCTGTTTTTTTTTCCTATCTTTTCAGTGTCCTCAAACCTTTTATTTTTCTATTTACCATTTTCTTGCGTTTTTCTCCTTCCTTTATATTCTCAGCATGTTTTTTCTCATTTTCCTCTTATTCTTTTCTTAATTTTTTTCTATCTCAGTTTTCATGGTTTTATTATTCATTCGCTTAATTTTTCTTTCTTGTTTTTTTATATATTTTTAATCCAGTACTATGTTAATCCCTTTAATACCATGACGCGCTTCCATATTCATTCTGCTTACTATTTGGTGATTTTATACAACCTCAGAAGCATATGTGAGGGACTAAAATAGTGAAAACTGTGACCATTAGTATTCTGACCTCCTTAGACCCTTCCTAATGTCAATAAAATGGTCTAATCGTACTCAAACCTCAAGGTAAAAATGTGTCCCAGTATTGAAGGGATTAATTTCAAAACCATTGCTGTATTTTTTGACGTGACAGTAGAAAACTTAATCCACAAAGCTGTAATAACCACAACTTTGTAAAAATGTATTGAATTTGAACCTGAATATTCTTGATCTAATAATATCCTCTTTTCTCACTCATTACTACCTTCTACTATATTCCTTATCACCTTAATCAACTTACTAACGAAACATTGGACTGTTCCTTCATCTTCTATTCAAACCATCACTCTCTCCCTTTACTTCACTTATTAACTCTCATTTGTACACCCACCATAAGTATCTTCCTAATAATTCCCTCTCATTAATACCTTCTACTCTATTCTTCATGACCACAACCAACTAACCAACGAAATATTGAACTCCTCCTTCATCTTGTACTTAAAACCATGACTCTTTCCATTTACATCACTTATTAACCCTCATTTTTACACCCACCATAAGTTCCCTTCGCTTCCTTTACGCTCACTTTTGCAATGGAACCTATTTGTCTTCGTAAAGTCGTGCCATTTATAGTTCACCTCATCTGTGGCGCGTCGTCCTTCTTCCCATATATATGAAATTTCAATTAGCCTCCATTCTTTACCCTTATCTTAGCGGAGCTGTCCCGGTGAGCAGTGCACGCCTTCCTTCTCACTCCTTGACGCGTCTCCGCCTTAATAAAGAAAATGTAAATCAAAATAACTCGAGATTAGAAAAAGAGCAGGACGAAACTCAACGATGCAGAGAGAGAGAGAGAGAGAGAGAGAGAGAGAGAGAGAGAGAGAGAGAGAGAGAGAGAGAGAATTATACAGTTAACGAGTGGAATAGAGATTGAAATAGATAGAAGAGATGTAATGTGATAAAGAAAAGATAGATAAATTGATAGATAGATAACCAGAGAGAGAGAGAGAGAGAGAGAGAGAGAGAGAGAGAGAGAGAGAGAGAGAGAGAGAAAATATGTCAACTCAACCCCAAAATTAGACCAAAAAAACATACTTGCGGACACACAAAAATAAGTAAAATAAAAACAAAAACTATACGATGTGATCAAAATAATTAATTGCCGTGCTTTAGTGGGAATTAAAAGAAATAACAAGGCTCGTAAACAAAATAATTAAACGCTTTGCTGGAGTTAATAGGTCCTTAGTGAGGAGATGAGAGGAAAGGGGAGAGGTACGGCAAGGAGTGAGGAAAATGTTAAGAGAGGCAGAGTAAACACGGAAAACAGAAAACGGGGAACAGAAAGGAAGATGAAAGAAACTGAGGATGAAAAATACGAATAATGGAGAATAAAGAGAGACTCAGTGAAGGACAGGAAGAGGATGAGAACTGAGGACGAAGGAGAAAAATATGATTATTAAAGGTGCGAGAGGAAGAGAAAGAGAGAAGAGAGGAAAGAGAAGGAGGGAAGAAAATGAAAGAAAGCAAGGAGATGAGAAGTTGAGGTAAAGAAAATGGATAATATGAAATGTGAGAGAGGGAGAGAGAAAAAGAGAGAAGAGAAACAGAGAACAGAAAGAGAGAGATAGAAAAAGGAGGAAAAGGAAGAGATAAACAATGGAAGATGGAAGAAAAATAAAAGAAAAGAAGAGTAAGGAGTATTATTTTCGTTTGTGTGTTTGTGTGTCACGAGAGGAAGATAAGACCTATGCAGAATCTGTTTATGGTAGTGACCGTGACGGCAACACACACACACACACACACACACACACACACACACACACACACACACACACACACACACACACACACACACACACACAGCTGGAGTTTATGCTATCAAAACCCACATGTCTCTCTCTCTCACACACACACACACACACACACACACACACACACACCGCCACGTGCAGAGAATCAGGCGCTCAAGAACGAATACAAATCTTCATCCACGCAAGACTCTTCTTAAATGATACAGTGAGTAGTAGTAGTAGTAGTAGTAGTAGTAGTAGTAGTAGTAGTAGTAGTAGTAGTAGTAGTAGTAGTAGTAGTAGTAGTAGTAGTAGTGGTGGTGGTGGTGGTGGTGGTAGCAATAGTAGTAGTAGTAGTAGTAGTAGATAGTAATGGTGGTGGTGGTGGTGGTTGAAACGATAGTAGACCATGAATTACAGGTAGTGGCAAAATTAGAACAGTCGCTCAGAGCAATGCCAGAAAATTTGTGTTGTGTTTCTTCCGTTTATTTATTTATTTGCCTTTATTTATAGTGGTCGCTGTAACTTTTTTTCATGTCAGCTTGTGGATATCATGCTACTGGAATGTGTCTCTCAATGTTCACTGCGACTTGCGCGGCTAAGTTTTCATCCAGCAGTACAAGACTAGATGACAAGGATATCTCTGCGTCAGTTTTTTTTTTTTTAATTATCCAAAAATATGGTATCCACAGTTAAGAATGATGTATAGAAACACCTAGAAGCGGGGAAAAAATATATTAAAAAACAAAATATGCTGTACATCTTGAATAGTATTTGATTTCTTCCAAATAGCCAAGAAATATAGAACTACAAATAACAATAACATAACTATAACAGTCAAAAGCACTTGAAAGCACTAGAAAACTGTATTAAGAAAAACAAACTGTGTACCTCAAACAGTATCGATATCAATATTATAAAAACAAAGATGAATAATTAATAACTAAATAAAATCAAGTGAAAAAACGAGAAAAATGAGGAAATACATCTTGAGCAGCATCCGCCAGAGTCACTGCTTAAACATCCCCAAACACAACAACAATACCACCAGGAACTACACACACCACGCCACGCCACACCACGCCACGCCACGCCAGAGACTCAGACACAAACACACAACACTGCCCAACGACCAACGACTTCCCCACGGACACTCAAGGCCCCACACTCGCGTTTACAAACAGTACATACATATTCACAAACACCCCTCTCTCTCTCTCTCTCTCTCTCTCTCTCTCTCTCTCTCTCTCTCTCTCTCTCTCTCTCTCTCTCTCTCTCTCTCTCTCTCTCTCTCTCTCTCTCTCTCTCTCTCTCTCTCTCTCTCTCTCTCTCTCTCTCTCTCTCTCTCTCTTCCTCTCTCTCTCTCCTCTCACTCTCTCCTCTCCCTCTCTTCTCTCTCCCTCCTACTCTCCCTTCCCTCTCTTCTCTCTTCCTACCACTCTCCCTCTCCCTCTCTTCTCTCTCCCTCCTACTCTCCCTTCCCTCTCTCCCGCTCCTTCTCCCTCCCAGCACAGTGACGTAATTCTCTGCCACATATACAAAAAACAGGCACGCGTGTGTTACTGATTTCTATGAGTTTTTTAACCGAGAAAACTTTGAATTAGGCAAAAAAACACTGGTGAAAAAAAACAACAACACATCCCTCCATTTATTTTTTTTTTGCATACAGTCGTGTGTTGAATATGCAATTATGGCTAAGTATTTTTTTTCTCACTTTAATAGAAAAAAAATAGTTGAAAAAATGTTAAAATCTGGTGAGGAAATGGGAAAAAAATATATACTTTCAAAACATGTCCACTCCTGTACGTGTGTGTGTGTGTGTGTGTGTGTGTGTGTGTGTGTGTGTGTGTGTGTGTGTGTGTAGAACCAACACCCACACACACACACACACACACACACACACACACACACACACACACACACACACACACACACAGTCACACACACACGTTCTTTTATCAGACAGGCAGGGAGACATAAACACACACATGGCCAGCCCGAGCCTCGCACAATACGCCCATCAATACAAGAAGACAAACAAATAAATAGCTCAAGCCCCACAGCAGGTCAATAAATCAGCAACCAAAGCGACATGTAAATAGAAACATCGCGGTCTGTTTATTTCATGATGAATTTGTCCCTTTCCGCTGTGGCTGTGACTCGGGGATGGTGGGGAGGAGGAGGAGGAGGAGGAGGAGGAGGAGGAGGAGGAGGAGGAGGAGGAGGAGGAAGAAGAAGAAAGAAGAAGAAAAAAAAGAAGAAAGAGGAAGAGGAGGAGGAGGAGGAGGAGGAGGAGATGACGTCGAAAGCACTTGAGTTACAGGTGGAAGATGAGGAAGAGGAACCTGAAGTGGAAGACCAGAGAGAGAGAGAGAGAGAGAGAGAGAGAGAGAGAGAGAGAGAGAGAGAGAATGAGAATGAGAACGGGAGACTAAAACACCGAAAATTTACACGTGAAGCAAGAGCGACATATTTATAAGGACAAAAAGTGAAGCCCGCAAAGAACCAGCAAGGGAATCAAGGGACAGAACGCAAAGGCGGTGCAAGAAAAGGCTACAAAAACACTCACAGGTAACGTGAAGAGGGAAGAGAGGGGCGGCGGTGTCACAATCTGATTTTACACTCCGTCGCAGGCCAGTGAGAGAGAGAGAGAGAGAGAGAGAGAGAGAGAGAGAGAGAGAGAGAATATTACCTTTACATAGGTCAGCGCTGTGTTTACGGTTCTGTTTGTTCACATTTTTATATTCTTATTTGCATTTCGCTAAAAATTTTCCTAACCAAACCACTTTTTTTTTTTTTTTCTTGATATCTTCCCTCCCTTTATCCCCTCCTCTCTTTCATCTCTCCCTCTCCCGTTTTCCTCCCTTCCCCTCTCCATACATTACGCTCGCTTCCCTGGCTCCGATTGGGCGTGTTATTCCATCGAGAGCCAATGATAAACAAGATATTTAACGGGTCATTTCACGCTGAGAATCAATATGAAGCTGGAGGGTCAGTCACTTTTTGCGCCGCGACACCGTCCTGGCCGCGGCGAGGCTGGAAGCGGAGGTGAAAAATGGTTTATGTGAGTGACCAATTTCCACTTGTAATTGAGAGCAAATTGTATTATTCTCGCTCCTGCCCTCACTCACTGCCTGCTACTCTCTCTCTCTCTCTCTCTCTCTCTCTCTCTCTCTCTCTCTTTACTTTCATCCTTCATTTCCTTCCTTTCTCTCTTCTTTCTGTCTCCCCAGTGTCACCTTTCCTGTTTTAGTCATTGCCCTACTCTCTCTCTCCTTTTACTTTCATTCTTCATTTTTCTTTCTATCTCTCTTCTTTCTGTCTCTTAAGTGTCACCTTTCCATTTTTACTCATTGTCTTCTTCCTTCCGTCCATCACGCCTCCTCTTTCCTCCTCCCTTTCTCATCTGCCTTTCTGTCTCTCTGTCCGGTTATTCCCTCCATTATTTCTCCCTCCCTTATCTCCCTCTTCCCTCTCCATCACACTCGCGCTCTCCTCTCCTCCATTACTAAGTCTCGCCCAAAAATACGCAGTGTGTATATATAGAGAGGCTAAAGATCGATGGATATTATATTTGCCAGGATATTGTGAATTGTGGAGCTGGCAACTGCGCATTGGGAAGGCAAAATATTAACAAGGTATTGGACTTTATTGAGTGAGCGTGAAGGCTTCCTAGTTCGACATTTAACGGGCAATATTGTCCCATGAAAGTAGCAGGGGCGGAGTGTAAGGCATCGCTAATGGTATCAAACGAGTGGGATTTCTTTTTAATCAGTGGGTAAATGTATGCAGAGGACTGACTGACGGTGAGCCCCTTAGTACTGGACGGCTGAGGGGCTCTCCCAACCCACCATATTTGACTCCCGGACGTATAAACCTCGCCTTGTGTACTGTAAGGATCCTGCAGGGAACTTAACAGAGGACTTAAGACTCTCTAATACACTGTAAATCCTCATCCTACTCCTTACTTTCTTTGCTTCTCTCTCAGTGTACTCTCCTCCTCCTCCTCCTCCTCCTCCTCCTCCTCTTCTGCCCTATCCTTCACGTCCCCTCCCTCTCCCTCTCCTCGGGCTGTCTGTATGCAAAGTACATGCAGGAGGAAAGTGTAGTTTGGGACACAGAAAAGATCAGGAGCGGCTTCCCCGAGGGGTGATTAGGGAAATGAACCACCTCACTGCCTCGTAAAGGGGGGCGGGGGGTGGCTGTCTCGTTTGTTGCACTGTTAGTTGCCTCTCTCTCTCTCTCTCTCTCTCTCTCTCTCTCTCTCTCTCTCTCTCTCTCTCTCTCTCTCTCTCTCTCTCTCTCTCTCAAATCATCAGTCTTTTATTCAATTTCCCACGTGTTTCTTTTCTCTCTCTCTCTTTTTTCTCTCTCATTCCTCAAGTTTCCTCTTTGCATTCACGTTCTTTCTCGTTTTCCTCTTCCTCTTCCTCGTCAGTTCTTCGCGTCTCCCCTCGTTGCCTCTTCCCTCTCTCTCTCCTTCCCCTGAGTCACTGCCTTGCCTCACCTCTCCTGCACATACTCCACCCAACACCGTCCACTTCCACCTCCTCACCACCCTAACCTTTACCACTTGTGTATCTCACCTTCCCTCTCGCTCTTACCCTCTCCGGCTCTCCTGCCACACCTTACCTCCCTCCTTACTTCCTCTCAAACATCTACCATCTCTCTCTCTTTCTCTCTCGCTCTCTCTTCCTCCCTCTGTCTTTCTTGCTCCTTCATCATTTCCTTTCTTTCTTCTCCATTGTTCTGAAGCTGAACTGCAAATAATACCAAGTTGTAATTAGTTTGAATCACGTTGTTGTGTGTGTTTTTTTTTTTAATGAGTTTCGTTGCCAGAAGTGTCCTGAGGGGTGGAGGTTCCTAGCGCCGCGGGAGGCTTGGCTATACTGAAGGGAGAAAGGGAAAAGAAATCCTCCTTTGGTTTTGAATAGCCGTGCGGTGGTGGGATGAAAGTAGCAAGTGCTGTGTAGTGTGTGTCAGTACGTGGTGTGTTCTCTTTGGTAGTCGTGTTGCTGTTCATGTTGCTTGTGTTGAATGCATTGTTGGTGTTACTCTTACTTGTGGTAGGAGTGTTGTGGGAGTGTTGTGGGAGTTAATGTTAGTTGTGTTACTGTGTGTCTTGCGTGTGTCAGGAGTGCGGTAGGAATGTTAATGTTACGTATGTTAGAGGGTGTTATTGTTGTTTTACTACCTGTGTTAATAGTGTTAATGTTTACGTAGGTGTATAAGCAGATTAGCAGTGTTATTTTTAGATATTATATGTTTTTTTTTATATCCTTTGTTTGAAGTGTAGAGAGTTAATTGTTCCCTGTGTTAAATCCTGGTATTAATATTACCTGTGTTGAGTGATACGAAAGTAGGCAATAAACCTCCACTCTCTCATCTGTCCTGCTTCGTAAGAGAGAGAGAGAGAGAGAGAGAGAGAGAGAGAGAGAGAGAGAGAGAGAGAGAGAGAGAGAGAGTAATCACAAACACCTTTATAAGACTCAACAGGTAGTACACTAATATTTGTAGTTCCTTAGCGTTCCTTTTGTGTTAACCTCTTTATGTGTATTGTTAGTATTCCATCAATGATTCCGTATTTGTGAGCTCCCTTCACCTTTGCACCGCCACCATCACCACCTCCACCACCATCACCACCTGGCTGTCCTCACTCCCAGGTGTGTGTAAGGAAGAGATAGTTATCTTCACCACTACCATTTCTCATTTGCTTTCTGGTTTGTTTACGGTCAGCAGCTACGTGTGGCGGGTTTTAAAGGTCCACCAGCGACGCAAGGAAAGGTCGTCTTTATTCTTTACTCTTTACTCGTGTTCAGGACTGTGCCTTGATGTGTTTGTTTGGTGTTGAGGGGCCCCATACTTGATTTCTACCTTTCTGTGTGTTTTGTGGTGTTTTTGTGGTGTTTTTGTGGTGTTTTGTTATGAGGGTTTTTTTTAAAGTTTGTTGTTGTTATTATTCTTTTTATTTTTTCTATTCTGTTGTGTTTTTGTTATTGGGATTTGTGTTCATGTTATTGTTATTCTTTTTTTTAATGTTTGTTTATTTGAGTTTCTGTTTGTGTTGTTCAGAACTGTGCCTTTATGTGTTTGTTTGGTGTTGACGGTTGCTTTACTTCATTATTTTCTACCCTTCTGTTTGTTTTGTGGTGTTTTATGGTGTTTTGTGGTGTTTTGTGGTGTTTTGTGGTGTTTTGTGGTGTTTTTGTGGTGTTTTGTGTTGTTTGTTATTGAGGGCTGTGTTTTTTTGTTCTTTGAGACATTTTTTTTTGTCGTGTGTTTTTCATATTGATGTTTGTGTTCATGTTGTTATTCTTTTTTTTTATTTAATGTTTTTTTATTCGAGTTTCTGTTTGTTTTACTTTTCAATCGTGTATATTTTTTTCCTTTTCTTTGTTAATTGAAGTTTTTCCTTGTTTGGTTGGTGTTTTTGTCGTGGATGTATTTTTAATGGACTCTTCTTTTTTTGTTTTCTCCTTATTCTTGTTCCTTTATTCTGTTTTTGTCAACGTGTTTGGTAGTGATTTCTATGTTTGCTTTCCTATTCTACTTTTATTTCTGATTATTTTTTCATCTTCTTTTTTCCCATTTTTAAAGATATTTTTTAATGAAGTTTCCATTTATTTTCTTATTAGTCGTCTGTGTTCTATTTCTCGCGGCTTTTTTTTTATTGAACTTCACTTAAGTTTAACCATTTTACTTCCCTTGTTTGTGGCTTATGCTGTCCACCGCCTCTCCCTGACACAGCCGCCAGGGACACGCCGGGTAATGGCCAACATAGTGGTGGTCTTTAGATACACATCTCTTGTCAAAAAATCTTGGGTGTGTGGTTAGCTTCGAACCCTGCACACACACACACACACACACACACACACACACACACACACACACACACACACACACACACATACATACATACACACACTCTGGGCTAGCGGGTCATAAACCTCTGGGCCACGAGTCTCCCTGAGGGCACATAGGTACATAACTTTGGGAGTTTTTTACGCTTACGACAACATTTACGCGATAACAAGTAACATTAAAGGCGCCTGAACACGTGAAGAAAGGTATTCATAACCTTAAGCGTCAAAAAGTGCACTAAATTACCGAGGCAAGGATACACGTAAAAGAAAAGTGTGAGTTTTTGCTAATCTGAAAACGAGCGGCTACTTTACCGTGGTGAGGTGAGCATCCCACCAACGAACCAAAGCAGGAGACCAAGTGGATGTTTTAAATGCAAACGATTCCAGCAAAGCAAGAGACCCAACAGGAATGCCGGTGAAATCTGTCCCTTGGTAACATGGAGGCACTGACACTGGACTGCACCCCGGGAACCCACCGTGAATGCTCCCCCTGACAGCCCCTCGCAGCCACTCACTAACTCCGCTGCACCTTGTTAGTATTCATGACGCAACTTGGAACTGGCGAATAGGTTCTACCCCCAGCCCACCCCTCCTCTCCTCCTGCGAGTACTTCAACGCGTTTTTCAAGGTAATATACAGTGCCTTCAGTAGGAGATGAAGAAAGGGAACCCCAAGGCGTCAGCAGTGGCGGAGTGTTAATGAATTAGAGCGTCAGGTTCAAATGAAGGAAGAACCGGCTTTCCGAGAGGACACGCCCAGCACCCGCGCGGAATGTGCTAAGTCCAGGTGTGATAGTGTCGATTATCTGTCGTGTATATTGACGTTCCATGAATTGCCGGAGCCTCGTAGGGAAGCAGGCGAGTCCCCGGTGATAAATAATGCCCTCTGATCACCTCTCGTACTCGATAAAACTTTTGTATCAAGGGCTCCGTTGTCACTCTGAACTTCAGCACGTGAGTCATGGAGGAAGAGGTGCTCAAGGGGGTGACTCACACTTAAACACTCAATCATACTCACTCCCTCAGCCACTTTGCCAGATAAGCCGTACATAGATATCATTCACTGGTCACTTGTATATATGTTTTTTTTTTTTTGTCTGTCGTATCTATTGTTGGATAACTTTTACCTGAGGTTGTGAGATAATTCAGTGCGGTGAAGGAGACATTCGTGTAGGGGGAGAAGCAGCCTGTCAAAAGTTGTTCGTGTATGTTTTATTCACCAATCCATCACGTAACAGATTCTCTCATTCCTTTATTATATTCTAGGAGTTAGTGAGAGTTGAGTCAGCCATTCCTTCCAATTTTTTTTTTTTTATTTCTTGCTGGCTTTCTTCTATATCTCATTATCGTCTTCGCTTCGTTTCTCCTCTTGCTTTTATCCTTCATCCTGTTTCGCCGAATTTTCCGTTGGCTTTTCCCATCCTGCCTGGTTTCCTTTGTCTCCAGCTGTCCCTTCCGCTCTCCTCCCTTCCTTTCCCTTCCCATACTTTGATCTCTCTACCTGCTCCCATTCCTGACTTCTCTCCATTACGTAACAAATTTTTCTCTTCCTCCTTTTCTATTCCCGTGTTTCTTGATTTCTCTTTTCCCTTTATTCTTGCTCCGTCTTCGCTTCACAGTGTTACTTGATGTCTCCTCTCCTGACATCTCTATCTTCTCTGCCCTTTCATTCCTCACACTTTTTTTCTCCCCTCCTCTCCTCAAAAACTTCTCCTCTCTTACAATCTTCTGAGCTGTGATATTCCTTGCTTCTTCCTCTCCTCCTGTGCTCGCTCCCTGCCAGTCTCATTCTACTCCTTTTTTTGTTTCAATTATACTGCGAGATGCAACAAAGCGAGGTCTCGTCCCCTCCTCGCCGCCCTTTTCCATTAAACTAATGGCTCACCTCGGAAGATTGGTTAGATTAGGTGGAGTCGTGGAGCTGATAAGGACCGAGAGAGAGGAGAGAGAAACACTGACAGACGAATAGACAGGAGGCAAAGGGAAGGATGTCTAGATTACAAAGGGTATTGGGAAGGGTATTAGAGAGATAGTGTTATTGAGAGAGAGAGAGAGAGAGAGAGAGAGAGAGAGAGAGAGAGAGAGAGAGAGAGAGAGAGAGAGACAGACAGACAGACAGACACACACACACACACACACACACACACACACACACACACACACAAGACACGGTACCATGACAACAAGATACCCGAACAAGATACAGACATAGATAAAAGGAAAAAAAAAATCCTTACACGAAATGACAAAAAAAAAGATAGATAAAACAAAAAAGAAAAACCGTGGGAACTCAGCTTAATCAGGTAACGAGAAGCAATAGACAATCCAGCAAAAAAAGAAAAAAAGAAAAGAAATAGGAAAAGCTTGAGAAACATGGACAAAAATAAAAACAATAGAAAAAGCTTGAAAACCTGGAAAAAAATAAAGAGAATAGGAAAAGCTTGACAAACCTGGAAAAGAGTAAAAAAAAAGAAAAGGAAAAGCTTGAGACACCTGAAAAAAAATAAAGAGAACAGGAAAAGCTTGACAAACTTAGAAAAAAAATATAAAAAAAGAATAAGAAAAGCTTGAAAAATCTGAAAAAATAAAGAAAAGAACAAGAAAAGCTTAAGAAACCTGAAAAAAAAAATGAAGAGAATAGAAAAAGCTTGACAAACTTGGAAAAACAATAAAGAGAATAGAAAAAGCTTGAAAAACCTGGAAAAAAAATATAGAAAAATAGAAAAAGCTTAAAAAACAGAAAAAAAACAAGGAGAATAGGAAAAGCTTGATAAACCTGGAAAAAAAAAATTGAGATCCCACTTTGCTTTACGTTCAGCACCTTTAATTTGCATACTCAGGTGTAATCAGTGCTGGGTCTAACTTCTCCCTTGCTAAACTAACTCAAGTAACTCATGGCGACCCGAGAGAGGAAGCGAGGAGAGAGAGACTTAAAGAGCGAGTTAACTTTTCAGAGAGAGAGAGAGAGAGAGAGAGAGAGAGAGAAGGGGGGGGATGGGGATAGGGGTAGAAAATTGAGGTGCCGGAAAGAGGAGAAAGAGGGGGAGATAAAGGGGAAAAGGGGAGAGGGAAGGCAGAGTTGAGGTGTGGCGTAGTGAGGGGAGAGAGAGAGAGAGAGAGAGAGAGAGAGAGAGAGAGAGAGTGAGAGCGAGAGAGGGAAAGTGAGAGTAAACACCGCTGCGATCAATTGATGGGAATATACATGGGCGAGGGTGAGATGGCCACACACACACACACACACACACACACACACACACACACACACACACACACACACACACACACACACACACACACACACATTAGGTAGTATGTCCAGGTATTCCCTCATTATTCACCTGCATTAAGGTAATCAATGGGCCAAGATTTATAGCATTGTTTACTGGAGACTATAAATACCATAAGTCCGTCACAACATGCAAATAAACAAACATTACTCAGAAAAAGATTAGAGAGAGAGAGAGAGAGAGAGAGAGAGAGAGAGAGAGGGAGTGTATTTGTGTGTATTTACATAATGCTAATATCGCTTAAGTTAATCACCAAGGTCGTGACACTAACAGAGACATTGGCTGGAGGACACAAGACACGGCTGGCCAGGTAGTGAGGCGGCCCGCGGTTACCTGCAAGCATTCACACGTTAGCTTGTACACACATACACACACACACACACACACACACACACACACACACACACACACACACACACACACACAGAGAGAGACAAACACACACACAGACAAACACACACACGCACGCACTCACACTGCCCACTCACACGCAAGGGATTCCTCCATAAGCTTGAGGCGTGAGGGAAACACACACACACACACACACACACACACACACACACACACACACACACACACACACACACACACACACACTGAAGGTAAATTAGCCACCCGGGGCCGTGCATTCCATTTCCCACGCCAGCAATTTACAGCGCACGCAAAACCACACGCGGCTCAGAATGCACTCAACATGTTTATCCCCAGCCAAACATTCAGTAACTTATGCAATTACATACTTAACCTCATCATCGACCGTGTAATCAGCTCTCCGTGCAAGGATACCCGTGTTATTTTTTTTCTCTCTTCCTTTATTTTTTTCTTTCACGGCTGATGGTGTTACCTTATATGTGACCATACGAGTATTTGCTTCGCTGCGGGAACTGCTGGAAGTGAATGCCTACACTCCTTGCCACTGTGTTCACTAGTCTCGCAATCTCGCAGTTTCCCTCTCTCGCAGTCTCTCAGTCTCCTAGTTTTCCTGTCTTGTTACCTTCTGTCTCCCGGTCTCCCTGTCTCGCAATCTCTCAGTCTCCCGGTTTTCCTGACTCGTTATCTTTCAGTCTCGCAGTCTATACCTGTCTCGTAGTCTCCCTTTCTCCGTGTCTCGCAGTCTCTCTGTCTCGTTGTTTCCCAGTCTCCGTTTCCAAGTCTCGCCGTCTCCCCGTCTCCATGTCTCGTCGTTTTCCAATCTCCCTGTCTTCCAGTCTCGCCGTATCCCTGCCTCCCTGTCTCCTTGTCTGGCCGTCTCGCAGTCTCTTAGTCTTTGTCTCGCTACACACCTTCACTGCCTCTTAACTGTTTGAATCCATATGATTGCACAACGCTTTTATATCGGGTGAAGGGATACAGTTTTGATGAACAATAATATACAGGAACTTCAAGTCTTAATTTTTTTTTTAATTAGGAAGATCGACTGAAGGTAAAAGAAAGGCGAAAAGAAGTCACGCTTATGATACCATTGAAAAGAAAAAAGTGTTTATTACTCTTTACTAACTACGGACTTTAGAAATTATCCTCAGCACTTGCAATATTACACTTTTTAACACCTTCAGTACCATGACGCGTTTTTATATTCATTCTGCTTTCTATTTGGTAATTTTACACAGCTTCAGAAACTTGTATGGGGATTAAAATAGTGAAGACTGGCCATTAATCTTCTGATCTCCATAGACCCTTCCTAATGAAAATAAAATAATCTGATCATACCCAAAACTAATGGTAAAAAAACTGTCCCAGTACTATTAACTATTAGAACCCCCATTACAGTCAAAGGGGTTAAGGATCTATACTTATTCATAACAACTCTAACGCTAATGTGGGCAGGAGTTTGTGATCCCCTTGGGTGGCTGTGCTTAACCCAAACCTTCATGCGCTTTCTTACGTAAAAACCCCATTACGTAATCTCCACCTCCACCCCTCCACTTCCTCCGCAGACAAGCTCTCCGTGTACAAAAAACCACGAGGCAAGTGAGCTCAGGTGACGGTGTGGAAATGTTATCTTGTTTTGGTTTCAGCTTCTCTCGCTGCGTGGCTTGGAGAATTCACCCTCACTGTTAATCTCGGCGTTTCTTGTCCCTGCGCGCTGAGGTGACTTTCTTCAACCTGTTCCTCATTATTGGCTAAAAACTTATCGTGTTTCTGCTTCGTTTCTCACGTTTATATTATTTTTTCTAGTGTGTGATAAAGTTTTCCATATTATAAATGTTTAGAGAGAGAGAGAGAGAGAGAGAGAGAGAGAGAGAGAGAGAGAGAGAGAGAGAGAGAGAGAGAGAGAGAGAGAGAGGGCGAATGGTGAGAAAAAGATATGTACAGTATTTGAGATTATGAGGAAGGAAAAACAAACATAAATGAAGAATATGTACACCATTTGAAATTGTGAGAAAGGAAAAGATACCAGGAAGAGAGAGAGAGAGAGAGAGAGAGAGAGAGAGAGAGAGAGAGAGAGAGAGAGAGAGAGAGAGAGAGAGTGTGTGTGTGTGTGTGTGTGAGGTAAGCACTGCAGTATACACAGGAAATTATTGTTTGCTCTTGTTTGTGCGTGTGTGCCTATGTACGTAACACTTCCGCTGGATGAGGTAACTCCCATGGCGGGGCGCTGACCTCGCCGGCAGATTAACACAGGAACACAGCAACACAGCAACACAGCATCCCACCCAACACAGCAACACAGCAACATAGCATCACAACAACACAGCATCACAGCAGCACAGCAACACAGCATCCCGCGCAACACAGCATCCCGCGCAACGATTTCATCACATAATTAATTTTCAGTTTTATCTTGAATGTATCTATTTTTTTTTTTTTTTTCCTTTTTCTGCCAAATTTTTATCTGTAGTCAGCGGCCATTTTTGTTGCCCCTGTTTACTTATTTGTATATTTACTCTTTGAAGTCAGTAATATTTCTTTGTCATTATTTGTTTGTGCATTTCTGTTCAGATTGATTTGATGCGAGTTGTCTTTTCTTGTCTTTTGTTTGCTTTTTTACGTGTTTTCTCTAGCTTCACTTTTATTTATTCATTCTCCTTTTTTTTATGCATGTATTTGAATAAGGTCAGTTTCATTCATTCATTATGTATCTTATTGTGAACATTTTCCTTATCTGAATATTTTGTTTCTGCGTCGATTTCGTTCACTTCGTCTTATTGTAATCTAGTTCGTCAGTTTTACCCACAAATTACAATGAATGACTGTAGAAGTGAGCAACCAAGCGGCGGGTCTTTAACTCCTATCCTTCCTCGCCTCTATTAAGCTAAAACGAATCCGCCTTTTACGGACAAATATTAAGTCCGAATCTTACCTCTCGACTTGACACTTGCTAAATGTCCCCGCCATTTGTGTCCATTCCTTGGGGACGCCGCCAGGTAATGAAGGCGGTAAGTGGTTGCCCTGAACACCTGGTAATTAAAGTATTTAGGTGAGTTGTTTCAGTCATCAGCGTATGGCGATTTGCAAGCGGTAATTGTAACTCTCGTGTTCTGTGCTAACGGTTGTAATTCATTTGGTTGTCGTCTTCTCCCAGGGTGTGTTTTGTTAAAGGCTTGTTGTGTTCGTCTCACGTTTCACATTTCCATTTGTGGATTGTGATGGGAAGGGATGAAGCATCTCCTATCCCGACCTGTGGCTGTCTGACCTTATCCTCACTGCTACTCATCCTCTCCTCTCCTCTCCTCTCCTCTCCTCTCCTCTCCTTCCGTGTCATCTATCTTAATCCCGTCCTTCTCTCTCTCTCTTTCTCCTCTTCTCCATTTATATCTTCCAATCCTTCTCTCTTCTTTCCCAATCCGTTTCCTCTTCCTCTTGGTATCTTCTTCAACTCCTCTTCATACTTACATACCAATCCTTCTTATTTCACTTCCCTTTCCATCTCCTCTCTTTCCCAATCCTTCTCGTCTCTTCCTCCTCCTCCTCCTCCTCCTCCTCCTCCTCCTCCGCCTCTCGACCTCTTGATTGGTGCCAAGATAACCCCCTGACCCCGCCTCTTCCCTTTTGTTTGAATCAGCCACCCGCGCCGACTTACTTAAGGGGCGCTGACCCCCTCCCCACCATCTGCCCCTTTATGGTCTTTAAAGGAGGGGGGTTTTCTAGACGTTTTCTTTCATTTGCGAGTATGTATTTCAAAATTATCGTGGCCGTGTGCGTGTGTGTACGTACGTGGTGGTTCTGTGGAAAGGGGTATTATGTAAACGTACTTGTGTGTGTGTGTGTGTGTGTGTGTGTGTGTGTGTGTGTGTGTGTGTGTGTGTGTGTGTGTGTGTGTGTGTGTGTGTGTGTGTGTGTGTGTGTGTAATTTTCGTGATGTTGATGCATATATGGCTGTCTGTTGCTGTTAATGTATTTGTCCTTTGTGTGTGTGTGTGTGTGTGTGTGTGTGTGTGTGTGTGTGTGTGTGTGTGTGAGAGAGAGTATGTGAGTGAGAGGGCCAAGAGCGTTGAACAAAGCGCCACAGTCTTGCCTCGTCGTGTTTATTGTGTGGCCAAGCCCTTCCTTCCTCTAGCTCTGTCTCCCCCAACCCTCTCCTCGCCCTCCACGCTTTCCGCCTCCCTCACCTCGCTTCCAGGTAGATAAAGGTTTGCTAATCACACAGATGAAGTGCTTGTTGGGTTCATTGAGAGGACAAAGAAAATATAGCAATGTATTCTGGACCTTCAATATCTTGCTAGAACACACACACACACACACACACACACACACACACACACACACACACACACACACACACACACACACACACACACAAGGAGGTGAATGCAGCGATGTTTCTGACCGCCATTACTCTCCATTACTCAGTCGTGTGTCTGGTATTATGTTTCAGTATGAGTATTCGTTTCCCAGAGTTATCATAAGGTAATTGTACACGAAGAAGTAGTTTTCCTGTGTATGCTCCAGCGTTCTATAGTGTGGGTTACTGTGGGTGTTTTAATGTCGCCACTCATATGCCTAGTGTGTCTCAGTAATTGAAATGCGCGCATGGCCTCCCGCGCATGAGTGTATGAAACCCACGTGCGTGTGTGCCCTCAGGTGGAGGCCGGCGACACCTCCGTCTGGACGCGACACGCACACATGCACGCACACGCCAGCAACACCACCACACGCCAGGATGAGTTACGGGCAAGCAAACTATTTCATGGGGAACAGCATGTCGGGAGTGTGCGGGGTGACGGCTGGGCGATGAGGCGACTGTGGGCAGCGTGTAGTACACCTGCAACATGCCGCGCCCAGGTGTGCTGCTACCTGGCTCCCGCTGCCGGAATGTCAATAGCCCGGAGTGAGACGCACCTGTTATGGTCAAGTGGTCCACATTGGCCTCACTTTCTCGAGCTTGCAGGTGACTGTGACCAAGTGTTCCCTTTACTTAATATAACCTTACAAATACACACTTGGCTTCCGTACTGTATGTGGCGTGACAGCCGGACCAGACCGAGGCAATGTGACCTTTACGCTGCGGCCGGAAGGAGCGGTGACCGAGAACGAGTAATGACTGTATCGTGAGTGAGTATCGTGAGGCGGGCGAGTGGCATTGCTCGGGCGTAGAGGAAGAGGGGCGGTGAAGGACGATGGGTCCAGCCAGACCACTCACGTCACCTGCTTGCCTGCTGAACTGTAAAGAAAAGAAAGAAAAGAAAAAAGAAAACAGGAAGCCAAGATACGAGTAGAATTGAGCTGACTGGAATCAGGGAACATTAAGACATAAATTCAATCCGGGCGACATGAGTTTTTTAAATAAACATAGCTTGTTTTTAGCACAGCCTTGTTGCGTGAGGTTTACACACTTGGGGTGCGAAATTACTGAGAGGAGGAGAACGAGGAGGGAGGAAGTAGCAAGAGGGAGGAGAAGGAGGAGGAGGAGGAAGAGGAAGAGAAAGAGAAAGAGGAGTGGTTACCGTTGATAAGATGGAGTGAGAGGGCGCGAGACAGCTTCCGCAACTTTAAACGGAGTTCGATTCAAGCGCGCGGTCAGCTAACGGAAGATACGTTGGCGAGGCTCAGGAGGGCGAGTGTTAGCATTTGTTGCGATAGGAAAGTGGGTAAGTAGAGAGAGAGAGAGAGAGAGAGAGAGAGAGAGAGAGAGAGAGAGAGAGAGAGAGAGAGAGAGAGAGAGAGAGAGAGAGAGAGAATCAAGTAAAGTAGTGTATTGCATGCCGTGTCCTCGTTACCGGGACGTGGGTGCTTGCCTGGTGCTCGCGTGTGTTTGCCAGCATAATCTTGAATCACATCCCTCTAACACCATAATTTTGCGCACTCCCCCTCCCTCCTTCTCAAATTTCTGTTCCCTTCCATTACCTCCCTTAAATCAGAGGATATCGCTCGCGCCCGTGATGTATTGTCACCGCTGGCTGGCCGCGTCTAGCTGCTGGCTCCTCTAAATCACCATGCCTTACGTCTTAATTCTCAGGTGTGTGTGTGTCCAAGAATTTGTCCAGAAAGCAATAAAGTGAGGCGGTGGAGGCCGTGTGGACCGTGGAGGCTTGACGCGTGAGGTGAGCAGGGGCGTGGATTGCATGACGCCTGGTGCCGCGCCGGGGCATGACGCTGTACCTAGTGGTTATCAATAGAAGGAAGGGGACGCGCTGTCCGGCACCGAGACGCACACGCGAGTACATGCTACACACACACACACACACACACACACACACACACACACACACACACACACACAAACCGTAATTAGGGCGGGGATTGACAGATGGAGTGGAATTGGCTTGTCTTCACACCACTAGCGAGACTGACATTCCTTCCTTTCATTGGAGGCGACCCGCTGTCTTCTGCCTCTACTTTGTGTGTTACACGGATCTGCCTCACACCAGCCGCTTTACGGGGGAGCCTGAGTGGGGTGTGTCGTCTCGTAACCATTGCCACCACCAGACCCGCACCGGGATGTGAGGTGAATTTTATCCTGCAGAGCGTTTTTTTGTTGTTGGTTCAAGTCTCTGCCGCAGACCTTGCCTCCTCTACCGGTAAGACTGTCCCGCCGACGCTACCAACATCTACATACCTTGAGGATTTCAGTGAAATATTCAAGAAGGAAAAGAAAAAATAATAACTAAAAAGCTAAAATAAATAGAGAATATTTTGTTAACAGTAGAGTGAATGTGGAAAAATTTTCGTGCATACTTAATTTGGTGGGCGAGGTTGCGTGGAAGCAATACTTGTAATTAATTAGCTGATTAAAGTCTTATGAAAAAAGGGAAGTTCGTTAAACAAAACACAACATTATGATTTTTTATTTAAGTTTTGTGAGATATTTGACTAAAGATGTTTACATTGCTTCGTCAGAGAATTTTGTGAAGGTTTAGCATTACTTGAATTATGATACTTGAATTTTACATTTTTGTGTGTAAGATGACTGGTTTTCCCTGTAAACTCTTCATTTCGTTCTACACACATCGCGGGAAGGACGCTGTGTCTCGGTGGCCTTGGCGGGAAGCACCCACCGCCGTCAACACCGTCATGGTTATTAAGGCAATCTCGCGTCTTGCAAAACTTCCTCGATAACAAGTGTACAAAAACTGACAAAAACAGGAGCGGTTTTGTGGCGATATTCTGTTCGCTGGTCACGGTATTGAGGGCGCGAGTTGAAACAGCTGCGTTGACTACATGTATGTGTTCTCTGGATTACAATATACCATGTGAATTACGCCACGAGAACATGTGTGAAATAACAAAGAAATGAACATCCCACATTTTCATTACAGTTTATATAATCTTTTTTTTTTGGGTGGGGAGAATAGTGTGCATGTTACATAAGCTTACTAACAAATTGTCAGTTATTATTACTGGCGAGGACACGCTTCTGGTTTCATTTCCATACATTTCTAGGACACCGTATCCTGCCACTCTGGTCTTTTTAATTACGCTTCCATCAGCAGACCGGTGTGGGTTTTCACTGTGCCTAAAAACGCTGTATAATTGAGGGCATGACGCACGCAGTATTACCTTCGCTGCTCACTCCTCTCACACTGACGAGGGTAATGGGCTTCGATGGTTGGTGTGGTTGGGATTACATTTTCTTTTGATATTTTGCTTCATAATAAACAAATGGACCTTTTTTCGTTACTTTTCATTGTGATGGTCTTCGTTTCTCCGGCACGATCGACTGTACTGTTCATAGAGACTACTTCTGTATTACTTCACGCTGTTTATTCTGTGGTACGTTGAGTCGCTTCAGGCTTGCTCTCTCTCTCTCTCTCTCTCTCTCTCTCTCTCTCTCTCTCTCTCTCTCTCTCTCTCTCTCTCTCTCTCTCTCTCTCTCTCTCTCTCTAACACCTTCGTACACAAACTATCAATCTGAAAACAGTTTTATTCCCTTCCAAGAAGCACAACACAACACAACACAACACAACATAACAACACAGCACGACACGACACGACACGACACAGCTCCCGCACCTCCTCGTCACCAGCTGTGTTCGTTCCTCAACCCGTCCATCTCTCACCTATTCCATTATCCGCCTCACGTATTTCCTCATCTCCCATAACTCCTCCCACGTGTGCCTGAGAAAAAAGCACACTATACCATATTGACAATACTCGCCTTGTATCACTCGGCATTTCTCTGGAACCAATTACTCAGAACTCCATTAAGCCTGACACACGCCAGCAATTCCATCATGAAATTGGGGAAAAAATAATTGAATGAGTAAATATTTAGCTCTGGCCGAGTGGTTCAGGCGCCGCTCGTTGCGCTATTTTCATTAAGGCTCCAGTAAAAATAAAAAAGGGGTATCATATACGTAATGAAACCTAACAGAAAATATCAAATAGGAGTCTGGAAACGCTTGCTTGCCGAGACCCTAACCGCTTGTGTGATGGGCGGCGCATGCGGGACACTGGTAGGGAAATGAATCTTTAATGCGGTGCAGGTTCGAGTCCGTAGCACAATATTGTAGCTTTATTTATGCGGAGTGGCTTGGGAATCACCAGAGAGCCGCCCATTACACTGTGGTCAGTATTTAGAAACGCTTTGCTCTCTCACCACGACTATTTTAAAGGCCACAGTGATGATTAGCGAGATTTTCAGGAGTTTTCTGCAGTTCATGATGTAGAAATCGTGTCACACTGCCTCTAGAACCGTAAAAACACCTTTAAAAAACTCGTGTAAATTAAAATAAAGAATTTTGAAATTGAATTGTTTGAGAATACGAGCATTGTCTCCTCGTGTCTCCTCGTGTCTCTTTGTGTCTCATGGTGTCCTCCGCTCTTTGGTGTCGAGGGAGGCGGCAGCGTCAGGGTAATAGATGAGTCCTTCAAGGTGATGGGCAGTGCGGGACAGGCAGGCAGGCAGGTGGTTAGTTATAATGCTCCTCTTCCTATTTACTCCGCTGCATTACTCACGGCGCGACGCTGATGTGTGTGTGTGTGGGACGTCTATCGCTTCGTTCTTATTGAAATACGAGGAGTAAGTGTGTTGTAACTATTTTTATGACTAGGTTTCTTTCAGATTAATTTCTCAGGTAGTGAGGAAAATGTTATCAAAGTGTATTTGACGTTTCTCATTTACTTACTTTTTTTGTTGATTTATGTATCTAGTTACTCATTTTTTATGTATACGTGTATTAATGTATTTTCTATATTTTTCTTTTTACTTGTTTGTCCATTTCATTTATTAGTCGTTTATTCACTTTGTTTCTTTTTTCTACTTGTCTGTTTATATTTTGCTACCTCATATTCCCTCTATCCTTAACTCTTAACTCTTTCACTGCAAATGAATATATAAATAGATTCATTTCAGCGACTTCAGACAGATTTCACTGGACAGGAATAAATAAAACGGCAGGTGCTAGAAATATTTGAAGTCCTCTGTAACTCAATTCCTGCCTGTGATTGCTTTCCAAATAATATGCTCAAGTCTAAAACCTCTCCCAGCATTTCATTTAGCTACACTCACAAATAAAACATGTATCTCCTTCTCACTATTATTCTCCTTTTTTTTTTCCTGACGTCCCTGCCTCTCTCTCTCTCTCTCTGATTATGTTTAAAGAAAGATTCCTCCTCCTCCTCCTCCTCCTCCTCCTCCTCCTCCTCCTCCTCCTATTTCTCCATTCTCCCTTGATTCACGTGACAGGTAGGAGTCGTCACGTCACCAGCATGAGGGAAGCGTTCACGTAGCACCTTTAACTTATATATAACTCATGACTCAGAACTTGTTTTAATATTGTGTCCCTTTTTCCTCTTTTCAGGTAAGTGTTTCCTCTCTCATCACGGCAGTTTTTGGTGGTAAGGTATTCGTGTGTGTGTGTTGTGTGTGTGTGTGTGTGTGAGGTATAAGCATTGCAGTATACATTATGCAGCATATCAATGTTCTGTTTTCTACATTAGTTTAGCACCATCTTTATTTATTTATCTATTAATTTTTTTACTTTTTCTTTATTTTTCTATATCATTTATTTATTCATTTCCTTATTCATCTTTTTTTTAATTTTTTTTATTAATTTATTCTTTTACTTATTCGTGTGTGTGTGTGTGTGTGTGTGTGTGTGTGTGTGTGTGTGTGTGTGTGTGTGTGTGTGTGTGTGTGTGTGTGTGTGTGTGTGTGTGTGTGTGTGTGTGTAGCAGGATGTGAGTAAAGCTGGGAGTCCACACGTCACTTCCTATTTCCCGTTTTCTTTCATTTTCATTCATCCTTTTTTATTTTTTTATCTGGTTCATTATGCAGTTTTGTCGTCTCTTTTCCTGTGGTGTTATTTTATTTCCTTTTTCATTCTCTCTCTCTCTCTCTCTCTCTCTCTCTCTCTCTCTCTCTCTCTCTCTAGCTTTATCTGTGTTTCGTTACTATATTTTGATATGTTCTCTGGTTTACACTACTACTACTACTACTACTACTACTACTACTACTACTACTACTACTACTACTACTACTACTACTACTACTACTACTACTACTACTACTACTACTACTACTACTACTACTACTATTACTACTACTACTACTACTACTACTACTACTACTACTACTACCACCACTACTTCCCTTCCTTCTACCACCGCCTTACAGCTCCAAGTTCCCAAACACTTTACACAATCTTCTCTTCAACTCGTGTTTATTATTTTACTCTTCAGTTCCCGCCGCCTACAACTTAGTTGTTGAAGATTTCGCAACAGAGAGAGAGAGAGAGAGAGAGAGAGAGAGAGAGAGAGAGAGAGAGAGAGAGAGGGAGAGAATATAAGCAACAGGTGCACTCTATCTCTTTTTCTTCGCGTTCAGAACTTTAGCGCACTTTGCTTCTCTCAAGGAATTTATGTTTTTGTACAAATCGCCCACATTCTTTCCGCTTTGTTCCTTTCGGGCGTAAAATTCCTTGGTGTTCGGGCGGCCATCAGTCTGTGTCCCGCCGCCGCTGCCTCCCGAAGTAATGAGCGGCCAGTGTTGGTGTCCGTGGCTCGGGTTACGCGGGATCATCTGAATGGAAATGAGAGAATAAAGAGAGGAATTAGAGGAGGGTTCGACCAGTCTTCCCTTCCCTTCAAACGTAGATGTAGTTTAGGTACTGTTGCAAATTGGACCCATAAAGAAGTCAAGTTTCCGACACTATCCCTCCCATTCCTCCTCCTCCTCCTCTTTCTTCCCTGGTCCTCCCTCCCTCCTAACCCCCTGCCATGCCCGTGCCTCGTCCCTCCACCCCTGCCCCTGCCTGAGGCCGAGGGCAGGGCTAGCACTCCCTGTCAGTCCCTCCGGTCCGAAATTACCCCTGACTGATAATATTGATGGAACGGGAAGGCCAGTGGTGTGCCCGCAAGTCTGCAATTTAGGGCAATACCAGGGCCTTCTTGTTGCCCCGCGGCGCTCACAGTGATTGGCTGGCTGGCGGCACTCAACAGCCAATCATTAAGTGGGTTTTTACAGGAGTTTGACATTCTTTATTTGTCTCTTAGCTTCGAATTTCGCTCTTTTCCCCTCCCCTCCCCGTCTTTCCTTTCCTTGTTACTTCGTCTTGTTTCATCGTGGCGGGAAAAAAGAACCGGACAGGTGACAGAGCAATCCGGAGCGATCACGTGGGAACAATGGACGATGCAATGTAGGAAGGAGCGGCCGCGTGAGACATAAAGAGAGAAAGAGAGACAAAAGAATTAAACTCATGCAGAGGAGCGCGGCCCGGGGGGAACCTTCTCTGGATGGAAAGTATCGTACCGTGTTTACCTGTCTGTCTTGGCGACGGGGCTGCCTGGCGCGCGACAAAGGCCGTTGTCAATGGAGTGTTTGTTCTGTGGAGGTGAGGGGGAGTTCCGGCTTTATCCCGTGGGCAGTGGAGTGAAATATAACTTAGCAGCCACGAACGGTCGGTTTAGCGGAGCCTTGGAGCGACTTAATGCGTTTTATTGTAAGTTTTCTACTGAGGAATGTTATTTTCATTTCCTTTTGTGAGGGAAGGAAAGGCAAAGGATGGATGGAATGAATAATGGAGGAGGGAAAAAAAAAAAGACGAGGAGGAAGACGGCGAGGAGAAAGAAGCGAGACTATGATGGGATTTGTAAGAAACAGAGACGGGACTGAGAGGAAGAAAGGGAGCTGAGAGAAAAGTGAAGGAGAGAAGATGTCGATGGATAATGAAGAGAAGAAAAGAGAGAAGAGTGAAGGAGAGAAAATGCAGACGGATAATGAAGAGAAGGAAAGAAGGAAAAAACACAACAACTTGAATAAGAAACATTAAGGCAGAGAATAAGATAAAGAGATACGTAAGGAGGAACGGTAAAGTGTCTCAATAAGGAAATGAGAGAGAGAGAGAGAGAGAGAGAGAGAGAGAGAGAGAGAGAGAGAGAGAGAGAGAGAGAGAGAGAGAGAGAGAGAGAGAGAGAGAGAGAGAGAGAGAGAGAGAGAGAATAGACCAAACCAAACCAAGAATAAGTAGTAGTAATAATAGTAACAGCAATCGTAATAACAACAACAACAATAGCAAAATAAATCACTACACATCATTGACATAAAATACTAAAAAAAAAAAAAATGATAACGACAAAAGAAGATAATAACAACAAAGAGTCTAAAGAAAAGAAGGAGGAACAAATTAAACATCACATATTGAGAACAACACGAGAAACAGGAACACCAGTAGTAGCAGGCAGTGGCGAGGCGTGAGAGGGGGGTCAGAAATGGAGGAAGCGGCCCCCGACAACCCCACACCAGCCACATTGAGGGACTTAGCTGTGCGTTACGAGTATGTGGGACTTTCGTGTGTGGTTGGCGAGGGCTGGATTGTGTTTATGAAAGACCTACCTCTGCCTTACCTCTTTTATACGTGGTCACCCTTGTTTGCTCTTTTGCTCCCTCTCTCCGTCCCCTTCTCCCTTCTTCTCATTCGCTCTCTCTCTCTCTCTCTCTCTCTCTCTCTCTCTCTCTCTCTCTCTCTCTCTCTCTCTCTCTCTTTTCTCTTTCTTTCTTTGTTTCTTCTCTTTCCTCCTCGCCACCTGTCTCATTACTTTCACCTGTTTTTATTTCTGTTATTGTTATTCTGCTTCGTTTTCTTTGTTTTTTCCTCCTCTAGTTGCTCTTCTTGTTCTTGTTCTTGTTCCTCTTCCTCCTCCTCCTCCTCCTCCTCCTCCTCCTCCTCCTTCTCCTTCTCCTCCTCTCCTTCCCTTTCTTTTTCTTATTATTATTCTTATTATTATTTTTATTATTATTATTATTATTATTATTATTATTATTATTATTATTATTATTATTATTATTTTTATTATTATTATTATTCCTCCTCCTCCTCCTCCTCTCTTTCTCCTTCTCCTTCTTCTTCTCCTTCTCTTCTCCTCCTCCTCCTCCTCCTCCTCCTCCTCCTCCTCCTCCTCCTCCTCCTCCTCCTCCTCCTTTTCCTCCTTCTCCTCCTGTGCTAGTTTATGCATTTGTGTTGTCATGGTTGATTTGTGGATCCAGTTTTTAGTTTCCGATTATCTCTCTCTCTCTCTCTCTCTCTCTCTCTCTCTCTCTCTCTCTCTCTCTCTCGCTCTCGCTCTGGCTCTCTCTCTCTGTACTAAATGCATAAATCAATAAGCTTCTCAACTTCACACGCAAATTTAATCCCCTTACTGAATCTCCCTTTAATGGGAATCGAATTAGTTAGTCTACGTATCCTGAACTTCGAATTAGTTAGTCTTCTTATCGTAAACATCGAATCTTAAACATCGAATTAGTCTCCATATCCTCAACATCCGCACCTCCTTTACTGCGTTCAATAGGAAGGAGAGTGTGTGTTGAGTAGCGAAGGAGAGGATCGGCTGTGGTGGTGGTGGTGGTGGTGGTGTTGGTGGCTTTATACTTTGTGGAATTTTAAAAGGGTCTGGATAAAGAAAACGAGCAAAGTTTGGGAAGTGTGTGTAATTAGAAAAATAGAACTACAATTAGATGACACAGAGTTGGAATGAAAGTCAGTCCTGCGGTCGACTCATTCTAATGGGTGTGCCTCCCTTTCCTTTACTCCTCTTTCTCTTTCCCCCTCTTCCTCTTTCCTCCTCTTCCTCTTTCCTCCTCTTCCTCTTTCCTCCTTTTACTCCTTCTCGTTCTTTTCCTCCTCCTCCTCCTTCTCCTTCTCCTTCTCTTTCTCCTCCTTCTCTTTCTCCTTTCTTCTTTTCTTTTCATCCTCCTTCTGCTCCTTCTTTTCCTCCTCTTCCTTTTCCTCCTTCTCTTCTTTTTACTCCTTCTCCTTCTTTTCCTCTTCCTCCTCCTTTTCCTCCTCCACCTCCACCTCCACCTCCTCCTCCTCCTCCTCCTTCTCCTTCTCCTCCTCCTCCTCCACCACCACCACCACCACCACCACCACCACCACCTCCTCCTCCTGAAGGGCGTAACACATGCGTAATTATGTGAACTTTCCCCCCGTCCGTCAGAAGAGTGTGGCCTCAGGGACTGCTTCGCTGGAAATATAATTGTTTTTTTGGGGAAACTTCTTTATTTATTTATTTTATTATCATGAATCTATTTCTTTTTTTTTAATCTTTTATTTGATGTTGTTTTTGGTGGTGTTTGTATTTTTGTATTTTTTCATTATTTTTTTTTTTTTCGAGGGGGTGTCTTCTCTATCTTTTTTTTTGTCTCTTTTTCTTTTTGTTTTCTAATTGTTTATGTGGCATTGTTATTGTGGCGCGTGTTTGCATTCTTGTTTGTTTTGTGTGATGTGTTATGTCAAGTTTTTCATGTTAGTTTAAATTTGAAAGACATGGTTATGGGGTTTTTCTTCTTCAGCCCTTTTTTTCTTCTTCGTCTTCTTCTTGTTTTCTTCTTCTTTTTTCTTCTTTTTCTTCTTCTTCTTCTGCCTTTTTTTCTTCTTTCTTCTTCTTCTTCTTCTTCTCTTCTTCTTCGTCTTCTTCTTCTTTTCTTCTTCTTTCTTCTTCTTCTTCTTCTTCTTCTTCTTCTTCTTCTTCTTCTTCTTCTTCTTCTTCTTTCTTTCTTTCTTTCTTTCTTTCTTTCTTTTCTTTTCTTTTCTTTTCTTCTTCTTCTTCTTGCACCGTATTTTGAAACATCAGCTCCTTATCTCCATAACTTCTAAAAGGCTCTGGTTGAGGTTATGTAAATTTTCAAACACGATCACGTTTCTAGTGACAATAAGAAAGATTCCCACAGTATGAACAGGAGAATCACTATTGACAACCCGGCTAATCATATCTGTGGCCTTTGAAAACAGTTCAGTATTCAGAAACGCTTTGCTCTCTCACCACGACCATTTTCCAAGCCACAGAGATGAGTAGCGGAGTTTTCAAGAGTGTTTCTCCAGTTAATAATATAGAAATCATGTCACTCTGCCTCTAGAACAGTAAAATCACCTTAAAAATCACGTGGAAATTTCAATAAAGCCTTTTGAAATAGTGGAGGTGAAGCATAGAATAAGAATACAAGCTTTGGTCATAGCGAGAGAGAAGACTGTTAACGAGGGCCTTGAGGTAAAAGGAGCATTAGACCGCCAGTGAATCAGAAGCTACATAGGGAAACACAGACTGAGCTCAATCCCAGGCATAGATTACCTCACCGCAGTAAAATTTGATCATTGTCTCATATCAGAGTGACGTGACTTGTGCATTGCCTTCCCGGCCGCTCCCACAGACAAGGGCGCGGCGCCTTCATGCATTATGGGACGTGGAGTGGCGGCGCGAACCTTGCCATTTGTCACTCGTCTGTCACGCTGAGGGGAGAGAAAACCATCCCCCTTGGTGCAGCTCATTCTCCTCCGCCGCGCCCTGAGTGACTGACCTAGCTGAGAGAGAGAGAGAGAGAGAGAGAGAGAGAGAGAGAGAGAGAGAGACTACACGAACATATCAAATCTTTCTGTATCTGTATATTTGAGTAAAAAATAGAGATAGACAGATAGATAGATAGATAGAGAGATAGAGATAGATAGATAGATAGATAGAGAGAGAGAGAGAGAGAGAGAGAGAGAGAGAGAGAGAGAGAGAGAGAGAGAGAGAGAGTCATGAGATCGTTGTACTGAGATGAAAAAATGAGGAAATCCCCACGTGTGAAGACTGTAATATCTTCATGTTATTTTCACTTCGTTGATTTTATCTCGTTTAATTGGACTGATTTTTTTACGACGTGCTGTGTGATGACAATGGTGATGGGGAGAAAGTGAAGAGGATGGAGATAAGTAGTAGTAGTAGTAGTAGTAGTAGTAGTAGTAGTAATAGTAATGATGATAATGATAATAATCGATCTCAGCGTAATTGTTGATATAATTCCCACATAATCACGTCCTCTCGAGCCAATTATCGCAAATGATGACATAAACTATAGCAAACAACACCCCACCACCACCACCACCACCACCACCACCACCACCATCCCCGCCGCGTCGCCAACCTTCTCCCCGCCTCACCGCCGCCGCTGCATCAAACCCCTGGAGCCCCGCTGTGTCTGGGTCGCTTCTCCAGAGGCCCCGCGGCGGTGTCCCCTTCGTCGCGCCGTGCAATCCAGGGGCGTCTGAGCGGCTGGTGGCGTGATAGTGCGCATGTCTTGCTTGTGCCTTGTGGTTGTAATGTTCACGTCACTCATCATTTGGTAGCGCTCGTTTTTTTTTTTTTTCTTTTTTCAGTAAGTGTTTTATTGTGTATTTTGATCCGTGGCTGCTTTTTTTTTTTTTTGTTTATACCATGTGGGCTTTTCACGAGAATTTATGGGCTAAAGGGGATACTTTTTAGGGTACCTCCTATCTCAAAGCCCACCCGCTAGGAAACCGTTGCCCTGAGTGAGGAAGCCCAACCTGCACTCAGACCGTGGACAGGATTCGAACCCGTGCGCTTGGAGACCCCTTGGATCCCAAAGCACGCATGGTTCCACTTTTTCTTTAACTATTTCTCCTTCAAAGAACAGTGTTTTGATTCTAATATGGTGGCAGTTTTTGTATTTCTATTTCCTTTTATTGTATTTTTTTTCCATTAATGGCGTGTTGGTTTTAATTTGATGGAGTAAAAGAAGACAAATCCATTCTGGCTGTCTTAATATTCCTCTCCCGATGCTGTCTATATCACAGAACCAGTTTCACCAGTTTAATTATAGACAACCTTCGCCTTCTGAACATAACCGTTGGCTCGTCTGCCCTCACACTTTTTTCTCGCATTTTGGTTTAAAACATCGAATTCCTGAGCCTCGGTGTCTGCCTTTCCTGATCCTTGTGGTGATGGGCCCCTTCCTGTGTGTGCCGCCCCTTCAGGAGAAAACGGGAAGGCAACAGCATGAGCGTCCGTCACGTGGCCAAGTGGTATTTAGCGGCTGTAGGATTAAGGACGATTATTGTTTATCTTAGAAGTGGAGGAACGCGTCACTGAATTCTTGCGTTCAGAGGCGAGGATTGCCGCCATGATCCTTCCCCGCCACTTCCCTCTTATGTTCATCCTTACTTTTTCCTTTTTTTCTCTCTCTTTTTACCTTTTTTGCATTTATATACTCCCTCTCTCCTCCACATTTTATATATCCAGGTAAACAGGTGAGTTCTTTTCTTTTTTTTATTTGTGCTCTCCCTATTCCCCTTTCTAAATACACACACGACCTGTATAAATATTCATCGTTCATCCTGTGTTTGCATTCTTTCTCTAGTATTTCTTCCCTCCTTCGCTCCCCTCTCCCTCTTACCTCCACCTGTTTCCCCTTCTCCCTTTCCTCTGCATGCCAGCGTCCCCTCTGCCTCTGCCTCTGCCTCTAGCTGCCTCTCTCGCTCAAAGGATTCTTTCTCTGCCTTATCTTTTATATTCCTTATTTATTTGTTCGTCTCTCCCCGTCCCATCCTTTCCTATTCCATGCATTTCAATAGTCTTTTCATTCGCCCGACGCTCGCTTTTCCTTTTCTTTCTTCGCGCCTTTCCTTCCTCTCCCTCCTTCCCATTTTCTATCCCATTTTCTTTCCCCATAAAAATGATTACGTTCATCTGGACTCGACCATCGCTGTGTTTGTTTAGCGATGGATCATGGCGGCCGGTCATCTAAGCCCTCGTCAGGTGTGTAAACAGAGCAGATGATGACCTCTCACCTACTGATAATTGAGCAGTAAACTCGGTGAGAAATCCCCCTTCAAGCTAATCCGATGAGGGGCATTTTCTTCCAGCCTGGGGAGGTGGGAAGGAGGCAAGAGGTGGTGGGAGAAAGTAGGGGTGAGCTTGAGGAGAGGGGGATGGGGAATGGGTATGCGGGGAGGTGAGAGAGGTGGAGTGTGTGAGGAGAAGGGGAGTGAAGTGTGGTAAGAGAAGGTGAGAGAGAGAACGTGATGTGTCGGGTATGTGTGCAAGGGTGTGTCCGGGTCGGCGGGTGTGTGTGTGTGTGTGTGTGTGTGTGTGTGTGTGTGTGTGTGTGGTGTGAAAATCCAGTGTAATCTTGAAAGAATTATCCTCTCTTAGTCTTTGAGGCTGTGAGGTTAATGGTTAATGGTTTCCCTTAAGACTCAGGTGTTATGTGGAATTATCAGATTATGCACACGCACGCAGCACACCTTTTTACCCTTACACACACACACACACACACACACACACACACACACACACACACACACACACACACACACACACACACACACACACACACACACACACACACACACAGGTAATCCGTTTGACTTACAACTTTATCACACCCCCATCAACTCACCTCTACCGCCTGCGCATCACGAGCTGGAGTAACCTGAGTGTACCTGTGTATTTACATGATGCCACAGATCCCACCTGGGGCGATGGTGATGAGATAACACTTTACAGGAGGCGCTTGGCTGCATCTCCATATTAATGAGACGAATCGCCGCACTTTCAAACAACACAATGGACACTCGAACGCTCACAAAACCGCAGGCAGGTGTTGTGTTGTACTGAATGCGGATAAACATAGGCGTGGTGACTTCATGTGGATATTTTGGCTAGTATTAGAGGGCGGGGAGGAATGTAAGAGATGGAGAGGAACCAAATACCTGTCTTGGTTAGTGCTTGTTTACCTGGATATGAACACCTGGCGGGGCGAGGCTCAGGTGAGGGCGAGGGTGAAGGAGGTGATGAGCACAGGTGGATGTGAAAGCGAGGATTTAGAAGCAATGAACCACCTACACATTGATTAAGTATTAGTGAAGGAGAGAGAGAAAGTGCGAACGATGTAGGAATAGATAATGGCTGTGTGTAGAAGATCATTAGCGACTCGCAGGTGAATGAGTCTGTGAGTGTTACAGTGAAATTGGAAATGCTGAGTGGTTTTTGTTGATGAGTGAATGAAATGACGAAATGAAGCGAAGGTTTGAAAGTTATTAAAGGGAACATGTGAGGAAAAATAAGCAACACAACACACACACACACACACACACACACACACACACACACACACACACACACACACACGTAAAGAGTCGCAAAGATTAGCAAAAAGAGATAAAGGAACAGGAGGAGGAAAGTGATATAATAAAATAATACATCGTTTAGCTATATGATAAAGAAAATAACAGAATAAAACAGAAATTAATGAAGAAAATATATACACAAAAATAACGAGAAAAACAAATAAGTACAGATAAAAAAAAGACGGAACACGAGAAAGAGAGAGAGAGAGAGAGAGAGAGAGAGAGAGAGAGAGAGAGAGAGAGAGAGAGAGAGAGAGAGAGAGAGAGAGGATACTACAGCGTACTTGATAAAGGAGAGGGCGGAGGTAAGGAAGGGTGAGACTGAGGGAACGAAGGGACAGGTAGACACTCACCTGTGATTGAGATACAATAGAGTGAACCTTCTGAGAGATCACGACTCACTCTGTTGGTCAGTGTAGGAGTAACCAATTAGAATAACGACTGTCATGCTCCAGAGAGAGAGAGAGAGAGAGAGAGAGAGAGAGAGAGAGAGAGAGAGAGAGAGAGAGAGAGAGAGAGTAGAGGAAGGCTTGGGTGGTGAAGAGGGAGGCTTATGGAGACGAGGGGGGTAGGAAGGAGTGAGGGGCTTAGACGGATGAGCAGAGGAGAGGGATGACAGAGAGAAATAGTAGAGGGTTTAGTTGGTGATGAAAGAGACTAAGGAGATTGATGGCGGAAAGAGTGAAAAAGATGGAGGGTGGAAGGGAAAAAGGAAAGCCTGATAAAATATGGGAGCAGCATGAAAATCCACGAGGGAAAGTGATAGAAAAAGTGGTGACGATGAGAAAGAAAACAAACTTAAGTTGAAAAGAATATTTACACGCGATTTATGTGTATTAGAGAGAGAGAGAGAGAGAGAGAGAGAGAGAGAGAGAGAGAGAGAGAGAGAGAGAGAGAGAGAGAAACACCCACATTCAGAAACGCCTTCCCGTCTCACTACAACGATTTTCCAAGACCACAGAGACAAATGGGCAGATTTTCAAGACAGTTTCTCCTTTTAATAAATTTGCCAATCCATCACCAGAATCATAATAATACACTTAAAAACACGAGTATCTTCAACTAGAGCCTTTGGAAAACAGTGATGGGGAGAGAGCAAAGCGTTTAATAACACGACCAGAGAGAGAGAGAGAGAGAGAGAGAGAGAGAGAGAGAGAGAGAGAGAGAGAGAAGAGAAGAGGCAGCCACATGTACTGAAAAGATTAGGAATTTAACCAAACTAGGAATTGTAAGAGGATGTGAAGAAGGGCGAGGTAGAACGAGGCAGGGCAAGGCAGGGCGAGGCAGGGCAAGGCGGGGCAAGGCAGGGCGAGGCGGGGCTAGCAGCGGGTGAGGCAGGGGTGAAGGAGGGATGAAGGAGGGTGGAGAAGGGTGAAGGAGGTGGAGGTAGGGACGCATGTGGCCTGTGGGTGTGTTTGAGAGTGACGTAGGTGGATTTACTTTCAATAGTTTACGAATGTCATTGTTGATATTTTGGCTCGTTTACCTGACTGCCTGCGCTGCCTGAGAGAGAGAGAGAGAGAGAGAGAGAGAGAGAGAGAGAGAGAGAGAGAGGATAAAAGGCTGGCTTGCAATGAAGTTATTCTTGATGTTTTTTCTAGTAAAGCTGTCACACACACACACACACACACACACACACACACACACACACACACACACACACACACACACACACACACACACACACACACACACACACACACACTCGAAAAAATAATAGAGATGGCAAGAATCCGTATAAATAGGTTTAGGAAATGGTTTTAATGCATACCAACTAGAAGAGAGAGAGAGAGAGAGAGAGAGAGAGAGAGAGAGAGAGAGAGAGAGAGAGAGAGAGAGAGTTATGAATAGTGTGTGTGTGTGTGTGTGTGTGTGTGTGTGTGTGTGTGTGTGTGTGTGTGTGTGTGTGTGTACCGTTGTTTGCAGTGAGGCGGCGGCGGCGGCGGCGGGGTTTCCTGTGCCCTTGTTAACCGATGCTCTTCAAGGGGAAAATCTGCCAACACACTAAATCCTGTCAGTTAAAGTGGACAACCTCAACCACCTTGCCTGCGACTACCTCCCTTCCTCCTCCTCCTCCTCCTCCTCCTCCTCCTCCTCCTCCTCCTCTCACGTGACAGTAAGGGAGTTTATATCACCCGCCACCTACTCATCCACCTCTCCACCTGCCTCTTTGCACCCACAAGAGTAATCACGCTCACTACCTCCACATCGACCCACCTGTCTGCCTCCCTACTCCTCCTCCATCCTTTCTCCTCGCCTCTACTTTCCCTCCACCTTCCCTCCTTCCCTCCTCCTCCTCCTCCTCATTCCTCCAGTTGCTTTATTTAACCTCCATTTAGTTTTGTTCCTCCTTCTTGACTTTGTATACTGTGCTTTCTCCTTCTCTTCTTCTTCTTCTTCTTCTTCTTCTTCTTCTTCTTCTTTCTCCTTCTCCTCCTTCTCCTCCTCCTCCCTCCTCTATATCCTTCTCATAATTCACCGCGATCCCCCAAAATCTTCCTTACTTCCCTAAATTATGTTTGGCTACTTAACCGAGCTTGTTTTTTCCTCACCAAAGGGATAATTATTCGCATACAAACTTTCCCTCTACTCCTTCCTTCCTGCCTTCCTTCCTTCCCCCCTCCCTACCCTACCCTTCCCTTCTCTACCTTCCCGCCCTTTTCCCTCCGTCCTTGCTTGGTAAATGTATGGAAAATCGTGGGGGTTTATTCATATCCCTGCTTGAATTCATATTTACAACTGTGGGTATAGCAGTAATGATGATGACAGTGATGGTTATAATGGTATAGTGATGATGGTGACGACGAAGCAGCAACAGTAACAGACAAAAATAAACAGTAACGGTAACAACAGCAAGGAAAATAACAACGGAAATGACAACAACAACAACAACAACAGCAATAATAATAGTAATAGTAATACTAGCTGTAGCAAGAAGAATAGGAAGAAAAAAGGAGGAGGAGGAGGAGTAGGAGGGACAGGAACAGGAAGAGGAGGAGGAGTTAGAGGAGGAGGAGGAGTAGAAGAAGAAGAAGGAGGAGGAGGAGGAGGAGGAGGAGGAGAAGGAGAAGGAGGAGGTGGAGGAGGAGGAGGAGGAGTTGAATTCAATTTACGATATATCTTAATTTCTTCTATCCTTCTCTTTTATCCTCCTCCTCCACCTCTTCCTTCCATGCCTGTCGCTACCATTTTCTCTCCATAATTGCTCTGAGCCTCTTATTTTTCTCTCTAACCTTTACTTCCAACCACTATCTCTTTCCTCTTCCTACCTCTTCTTTTCCGTTCCATTCCCTCTTCCTCCTTTCATTCTCTACTCCATCTCATTTCTCCTTCATCCATCTCCTCTTCCTTCCTTCCTTCATTCATTCTCTCCTCTATCTTATTTCTCCCTCTTCATCCATTCCCTTTTCCTTCCTTTCTTCCTTTAGTTTCTTCTCCTTCATCTCATTTCTCCTCTCTATTCATTCTCTCTTCCTTCCTTTCTTCCTTCCTTCAGTCTCTCCTCCCATATCTCACTCTACCCTCTCGTATCTTCCTCTCCCTCCACACCTGTTTACCTGAGCTTACCTGAGCGCTGGACCGGTAATTATCTGAGCTCAGGTATCGGGTGAGAGTGATATATACCTGGCTGGTGATCGGAGTAATTTGCATGCTGGGGCGAAAAAGCTTACGTTGTGTTGCTCGCCAGGTGTTCAAGGCGGCGTTTTGGGAGTCTCAAATGTGTCTGGTTCTTTGTTTGGTCCGCCGTGAACACCTAGTCATTTTCACGGAGATTAGATTGTGATTAGATGTTTTTTTTTTTTTTTGTTTCTTTTTATCTCTCTTTTAGGAGCGCCAGTCTAGTTTAGCGTCTTTTATTTTCTTTTTTTTTTTTTTTTTTTAGGATGGTGTCGTTTAGTTTTTTTTTTTTTTCATTTTTTTTCGTTCTTTTTGTCGGTGGTTCGCGTTCAGATTCGGGTTCGGTTTCACTTCAGTTCCGTGTAGTGTTTGTTTCTAAAAAGGGCGTTCCGTGCGTAGTCAGGCCTCATCCGCGGGAACGAATTCGCGCGGTAGTCAATTTGTTCTCCAATCAGCTTCTGTAGATTGGTGTACGTGATCTTAATGCCGCCGTGCCGCCGTGCCGCCAGGTCCTGCCTCGTGCATCCATCTACGGAAGTCTGGTATACGTGATCTTAATTTCATCATGGCATCAAATCATTATAGCACTGGATTTTATTACTGATACGTGTGTTCTTGCAATTCTAATCACACACACACACACACACACACACACACACACACACACACACACACACACACACACACACACACACACACTCTCTCTCTCTCTCTCTCTCTCTCTCACACACACACACACACACACACACACACACACACACACACACATCTTTGGACGCTTCCTCCGCTGATTAAATCTCTGCAGTAATGAGAGCGTCTGCCAGAGGAAACAAGACCATCGTAAACACCAACAGACTGACGCTTCTGAAAGGTCTTCACACACCAGCTTCAGAGCCGTTCAGTGCTTGGATAAGGCCGGGGAGCAGGATAGCTGGGAACCGGAGGGGAAAGGGGATACAGTTTGGAACTTCGTTATACTTCCTGGAGAAAAAGAGCTGTAAAAACGTACCGTCTCTTTGTCACGCTGCAGACCAGCGGCACCAGCCACCGATAGTTTACACGTGAACAAAAGCTGGTGCAGTGGACTTGTCTCTTTACGAAGGTTCGGCAGAGTTTTTCTGCGGTGTGTGGCGCGGTGAGGCAATAGACTGCAAGGCGGACAAACGGCGGGACCATTTGTTGCCAGGCAGGGAAGTTGCTTGTGAACTCCAGTAAGTATTATAATTCTCCAAGTTCCTCTTCAATCACCTCAAGAATCTGGCAGGGGCGACAAGACAACGGGTCGCTGGAAGATCCTCAACTTCTCAGAAACTTGTGCCGTCAGCAGCCAGCAAAGGTCGGCGTGAGAGATTAGAGGACAGCTCCACCAGGCGTCGCCAGCACCACTTGTCTGGCGGCGAGCAACACATGCCGAACACTCTCCTCCTGGGGCGAAAGACGTGTCCTGGAGCATCCCACCCCTAAGCACCAGGTCGAAATATATCACCATGCCTCAGCTTTCACAGTAGAATAGTTTCAAGCTCCCCTGAGTTAACCTGCCTTAGTATTACGAAATCGCATTGAAAACCTGTTAAAATCTGACAAAAAAATGCAATAGTAGAAGGATAAAAGAAAAATGTACATTAACTTAATCATGAGAGCATTAATGGCGTCTGCATGAATACTTCTAGCACGTAATGGGAGACTATTAAACTTTATAGTAGAGGAATAAAAAAAAAAAAATGTAACCGTAAAAGGACACGAGAGAAAAGATAGAGAGGCGTGGGTAGGTCAGGGCCGTGTGCCGCCGCGACCCACACGGCGGAGAAACACTCGCGCCGGAAGGAAAAGTGACTGCAATGCCTGTGATTCTTCCACGGTTAATTACTGTTATCGGGATTCTTTACAATTTCCTGCCTACTGAGTTGAAAGCACCGTTAGGAAAAAAAAAATAGAGAGAGGAAAAAAGAACGTCTCCACAACATTTGCTTATAAGGAAGTGGGAGATTGAACCTGTGTTTGTCCTGTGGCCGTTCATGACCGTGTGTGTGTGTGTGTGCGTGTGTGTGTGATAGGTATGTATTGTGTATGTGTGCTGTGAAAGAGACGGTGGTTGTGATAGTAGTAGCAGTAGGAATAGTAGTAATAGTAGAAGTGGTAGTAGTAGTAGAAGTAGTAGTAGTAGTAGTAGTAATTGTAATTGTCGTTCGTGGTGGTCGTGGTGTAGTAGTAGTAGTAGTAGTAGTAGTAGTAGTAATTATTGTTCCTGTGGCAATGATAGTAGTGAGTAAAAGTACGAGTAGTAATTGTAGTAATGGTGGTGGTGGTGGTGATGGTGGTGATGATGGTGATGGTGATGGTGATGGTGGTGATGGTGGTGGTTTTAACACTGGTGGTAATGGAGAGATGATTAATTCGTCAACTTTTCTTTTTAACAGTAATCGCTTAGTCTCTCTCTCTCTCTCTCTCTCTCTCTCTCTCTCTCTCTCTCTCTCTCTCTCTAATCCAGAATGCGTCATCTACTCCAACCCAAAGTGCAAAGAGAACGGCTCCAACACTCATATTTTGGCGCCAATTTGCTTCCCCCTTCCTCGTCTTTTCTCAACCATTTTTATCTGTGTTGTAGTTCTCATCGCATAGCACAACGTATCTAGAACATCATCATTATCTTCTGGCTTCCTCCATTAGTAGATCAGCGAATTAAGTATGATATTCAATGAGTAATTTATATATACATGTGGACCGTCACTCAATTAGGAATGTCTGGCAACTCACCCGTGCCTCCGTGTGCTCCGCTGTGTCTGTTTGTTGACGTTAATTAATGTGCTTTTATTCGTGATACCAAGGCTTTACTGGACACTTTGGCTGATCAGGAGGGAGGTAAGTGTTCCCTGTACGTCTTGGAAGCTTGGGAGGGAGAATGAAGCTGCTGGAAGAGTGTTATATGGGTGTTTATTTAGTGTAAGGGGTGTCTGTACTGATGTTTACAAGTATTAGTGTTTGTTAATGATATCTAAGCCCTGGCAGGATACGACAGAAGCCCAGGAAGGAGGTGAATGTTCCCTGTGTGTCTTGGAGGCTTGAGAGAGAGGATGAAGCTGCTGGGAGGGAGGTTTTTTGGTGCTGGTTATGAGTCGCAAAGGTGGATGAGGTCAGAGTGGCATGGCGCGCGAGGGCATGATGGGAGTAAAGGTGACGATGTTTCCTCTGTTCCTCGCTGGTTGTGTCATTCCCACTTCGTGTATTCTGTCTATTCATTGTGGTTAAGAAGGTTTCAGTAATTTTTTTTATTTATTTTGAAGTTTCAGTGTCTGTTGAGGTGGATGTGTGGGGTGACGAAGGCGGACAGGATACGAAATTACTGTATCAGAGGTACAGTGAAGGTGGTGGAGGCGTCGGCGAAAGCACAGGAGAGGAGATTGCAGTGGTTCGGTCATGTGAAGAGGAGAGAGGAAGACTATGTGGGAGTGAGAGTTATGGAGATGGACGTGCAGGGCAGACGTGGACGAGGGAGGGCTAAGCTACGGTGGACGGACCGACTGAAGGAGATCTTAGAGAGAGAGAGACAGCTGGGGGAGGAACAAGTGATGGATCGGAACCAGTGGAGACTAGCGGAGAGATGCGACCCCACATGAAAATGGGAAACGCTAACAGAAGAAGAAGAAGAAGTGTATGTTATTGGCCGAGGAGTCAATGGTCTTGTTTCTATCTAGTCACTGCCCTTCCCTTCCTCCTAAGACTTCCTCTTCGCGTCCCAGTTACTGCTTCGCTCTGACCGCTGGTGGCTGAAATACTACGATGTGGTTCTCACGTCTGCCAATCAGTATTAGTTTTGGGATGTGCAAGATGTGGCTTTGTTGTTTAAGATAGCAGTGTTGTGTTAAATGTAGTGGTAGACTTTTGGTTAACGAACATGTCTATATCTATCTATCTATTAATCTGTTGTCTATATCTATCTACCTATTCCAGGATCTGTCTATCTATATATGTATCTGTTTATTTGTCTATGTATCTATCTATTTATCTATCTATTTGTTGTCTACATTTATCTATCTATATATGTATATGTTTATTTGTCTGTGTATCTATCTATTTATCTATCTATTTGTTGTCTACATTTATCTATCTATAATTGTATCTTTTTATTTGTCTATGTATGTATCTATCTATCTATCTCTTTATCTATCTATTTTACCACTATTCTGTCCAACTCTCTAACACAAGAGTTAACCAGTACTCAATCTTTCATACCTTTCTCTGGAACTCCCTGTCTGTATTTCCAACTTCCTATGACGTGACTTCATTCAAGAGGGAGGTTTCAAGACATTTCTCTCTGTCCTTTGGCTAACTATCGACTCTATAAGAAGACTGACGACTGAGTGGGCCTTTTTTTGCTTATTTCTTTGTTGCTTTTGGCCAATCATCTCCTCTTACATATAAATAATCTCTATCTTTATCTATCTATCGATTTGCCTATATATCTGTTTATCTATCTATCTATCTGTCTGTATGTATGTATGTAGTGGCCAGCTGTCTTTTCCGAGAGGTGGGCGAAGAGCTTACCACGTGCTGTTTCCCCTCAGGATGTTTATCTTCCTGCCGAACAGTGTTGCTTTTATGGCTCGTGAATAATTTGCAGTGTGGCATCGTGGGTTCCAGAGGCGGTGGCGGTGGTGGAGGTGGTGGTGGCGGCGGTGGACTGCCTTTCTGTCTGCTTGTGAAGGAGATAATACAAGTTGATTGGTTAAGATTAGATACTCTCTCCTTGATTCAATAGCGATATTTTTCTCTTTACTGCAATTTTATTCTATACGTCTATTTTTTTCTTGTTATTTTTTTTTTTTAGAGGTGGTCCTTTGTACCTCTTTTACCTGCCCATGTACTTACCTGGTCATGATCCTTCCCTTCATTCCCGGTCCTCCCATCCCTCTACCTGTCTGCTTGTGTTCCTCGTAATTATAACATCGGAATACCTGTTCTTTTACCTGTACCTGTGCTGTTACTTCTTCATCAGTCTTGGAAACCCTTCATTTTCCATTATTTCTTTAATGATGTACACCTTGGAGAGATAAATACTTTTCTTTATTTTTACAAACTTCTACACGTTTCATCTATTTATATGACACACGCCTTAGCTTCCATTACTCCCATTATCATCTAGTCGTATTACCTCCTGGGCGGCCCATTAAAGTGTCTTTCTCAGCAATTACTTACCTACTTACCTTTCCATCTAGCTAATTAGCCAGCGTGTGCCCACCACCACCACCGTCCCTTACCCCACTTAGTATAATGCCTGCCTGCCTGCCCGTCCGTCTCCCTCAATCACTTTCCATCAGTCTCCCCTTGATTATAAGCGCCGATAAGATTGGCTGCTTCAAGATAAAACAGGGAATCATCATTACCACGTCAACTCTTATGCGGCTCACCACGTCCCGCCTGCCACCATTAGTAGAGAGAGACCAGACTCGCCGCGCGCTTGCCTCTATACTTGTGTTTTCATGTCGCTAGGAAGAAAACGGGGAAGGAAGGCCGGGAGGGAACACAGGGAAGGAGTTGCAAGGGGAAGAACACAGGGATAGGAACTGGTAGGAGGGAAAGCTATAGGGAAGGAGCGGATGAGGAAGGGAACGGGTGAGTGAGGAATGGATGAGGAAGGAAGGGCTGGTGAAGGAACGGAGAAGAAACTGATGGGGAAAGAGAGCCAGGGAAGGGGTAGTGGGGACAGAAATGGTGGTTAGCTGGAGGAGGAGGAGGAGGAGGAGGAGGAGGAGGAGGAGGAGGAGGAGGAACAAGAATAAGAAGAATAAAAATAATAATTAGGAAAAGAAGAAAAGGAGGAGGAGGAGGAACAAGAAGAAGAAAAAGAAAAAGAAAAGAAGAAGAAGAAAAGAAGAGGAAAAGAGAAAGGAGGAGGAGGAGGAAAGAAGAAGAAGAAGAAGAAGAAGAAGAAGAAGAAGAAGAACAAGAACAAGAAGAACAAGAACAAGAACAAGAAGGAAGAAAAAGAACAAGAAAATGAAGAAAAGAAGAAGGAAGAGGAAGACGAAAGAGAAGAAGAAGAAGAAGAAAGTATAAAAATAAGAAAAAAGAAGAAGAAGAAGAAGAAGAAGAAGAACCAGAAAAAGAAGGAAAAGAAAAAGAAGAAGGTAAAGAAGGAGACGAAAAAGAAGAAGAAGAAGGAGGAGGAGAAGGAGGAGCATACGAGGAATATAAGATGCATAAAAAACACCTTTTCCTTGTTCGGGTTGTGGGTGGAGCGTGTGTTTTTTGACGTTTTGTTCCACGAAAAATAGGGAGCATGTAATTAAGAGCATGGTGAGCGGTGGGCAGGAGAAAGCCTGGACGCGGTGGCCAACACAGGTGCGCCCAGATGTGTTGTGAGGCGGCCTGGGTGTTGCGAGAGCCAGGTGCGTGTGTTGACCTCTGTACACCTGTCCCCCCCATTCTCTCTCTCTCTCTCTCTCTCTCTCTCTCTCTCTCTCTCTCTCCCCTGACATTTTTAACGCCTTTCCTTTCATTTCTTCTTCATCTTTTTCTCTCGTTCTCCTATTCTCTCTTCTCCTGCAGGCTTAGAAACAGGTGGCCAGCGTCTCCTCCTCCTCCTCCTCCTCCTCCTCCTCCTCTCGTGCGCTTTTTAGCGGCATTCTGAAAGGTCAGAGAGAGAGAGAGAGAGAGAGGGCGGTGTCATGTTTGTGGTGTTATTACTGGATCACTGCATTACTAAGGGGGCGGGGGAGTGGTGGGGGGCGCGGCAGAGAGTGAAGGGCTTGTGGCAACACGACGCGACGCCACGACCTCATTAAATTAAACCACCACTGCACGACTACGGCTAATTACTGCTTATTGGCCCGTCGTCACCTCTCTCTGCCCTCCTCCTCCTCCTCCTCCTCCTCTTCCTCTTCCTCTTCCTCTTCCTCTTCCTCTTCCTCTTCCTCTCCTCCCTTTCACGCCCGTCTTCTTCCTCACGTCCTGCTTTCATTCTCTCTCTCTCTCTCTCTTTCATCTCTCTCTCTCTCTCTCTCTCTCTCTCTCTCTCTCTCTCTCTCTCTCTCTCTCTCTCTCTCTCTCTCTCTCTCTCTCTCTCTCTCTCTCTCTCTCTCTCTCTCTCTCTCTCTCTCTCTCTCTCTCTCTCTCTCTCTCTCTCTCTCTCTCTCTCTCTCTCTCTCTCTCTCTCTCTCTCTCTCTCTCTCTCTCTCTCTCTCTCTCTCTCTCTCTCTCTCTCTCTCTCTCTCTGACGAGCAGTACAGCGTAGACACAGACAGATAGCTTATTAGATATAGGAGAGATACATAAATGAATATATACTCGCAGCTTGGGCCCGACTCCTGCCAGGTGCGCCGAGTTACGGGGAGACAAATACCAGGGGAAGCTGGAGAGACAATTTGAATGTATGAGGTTTAGAATTGAAGTCAAGGGTAGGTTGGCTGGATCCTTAATTATTCAGGTAGCGTTTTGTAGTGGGCGAGGAAGAAAGGCAACAACAGGTGGGGAAGGACCAGGTGGACACGTGTGGATAGGGAGTGGGGTTGGGGGATAGATGGGTAGGTGGGACATCATGTGGACCGGTTTAAGCTTAAGCTGAAACCACCCACTTTACTTCACTTCTCCATCAATGCAAAGCCACTCCGTTCTCTCTTTGCTTCATCACTAGTCTGTTCCTCTCGTGGGTAATGGCTTTGTGTGGTGATGGCGGGGTTATTGTTGGTGATGAGGGCGATGCTGTGATGAATGATAGATGGTGATGATAACAAGCGTGATGAGGCAATAATGAAACTGATGAGGATTAAGGCGGTGAAGACAAGACAAGATGATGTGTCTAGCCCGGTCAGGTGGTGAAAGTGGAGATGCTGATAGTGAAGATGCGCTGTCATAGGAGAGTGCATGTAGTGAGTGAGACATCGAGGGGAGAGAGAGAGAGAGAGAGAGAGAGAGAGAGAGAGAGAGAGAGAGAGAGAGAGTTAGAGAGAGAGTTATGAAGTTCTTAACCACATTGACATAAGAAGACTACACCTCTTAAGTGTACATCGCGCGTTACAGTAACCACCCCACGCATCGCTCGTCCACACACTCACCTCATTGACCTTCACGATAACCTTGCAGGCTCCCAACGCACCGGCCACGCACTGGAAGACTTGATAAACGCAGGGAGAAAAGATACCACACCAATGTAACTCAATAAGATATAACTGGATACATAAACAAGCACGCACACACGCACGCACGGAAGCCTCAGCCAACACCTCAGCGCGATAGTCATTAGGACGCTCATAATTCTCTCCCATTAGGACGGTAAAATAAAGTAAGGTATAATGGTCCTCGCCCTTATTGCAGCATGAAGTTTGGCCGTCAGTCACTCCCTCTAGTCATTTGATCCTTCGCTGCTGATACGAGAGATCCTCATTTATGCCCGCTGCTATTAGATCGGAAACCCTGAATTGGGATCATAATTGTAGTGATTGGGATTGAAGGATTAAGATGATACGGTGCCCAGGAAATGGCCATGACCGTAAGGGGTGTTTTGAGTAGCGCTGCTTGCATGTACACCATCGTGCGGACTAAACGGCGTGCTCGTAAATCTTGTCCTGTCCGTGTTCGCGAAAGTAGATCTTGCGTGAAATTTGGTTTGTTGATGCGGTGCAGGGATAAGCAGCAAACGACCACTTAGCTGCGGTTGACGTGAGGCCGTTTAATGAACCAATCGTCGGTGTCTCGATGCGCTCTCCGAACACGGCTACTTGTGTTTGTTCTCTGTAGTAAACCTAGAAGGGAGCAGTGACTGGGTGAACAAGGCGAGACAAAAGCAACAATCGCAAATGACTAAGTAAGTAGTGACTAAGGGCAATACAGGAAGACAAAGGGCAAAACAAACTACCCGTCATCCAAATTAAGTGAGAGCAAATTAGCCACACCCTCAAGTCGTTACCTAAAGAATCAATATGAAGCTCCGAAGCAGCGATCCTTGAGCTGGGTCCGCGGGACTCTTTCAGCGTGGCGCCAGCGAAACAAATCCTTTATTTGCCCAGCCTGACGCGGCCCATTAGTGTGCGAGATGAAGGCGATTCCCACTACAAGATTCCAGGTGTCCAGGGGATAAACACCCAATTCCAGGAGTATTAAAGGTGGTTTATGGCGAAGCATTTGTCTCATTCCATGATTTAATTTTAGGATAAGACTCAGGACAGACCCACGACAAAGTCTTCGCCGCCCACTCAATGGCATTAGCGAGGTCTGCAACGTTTTCTATCGCCAAACTCGTAAATTATTTTCCTATACGCTACTGGGAATTATATTTTCATCACATGCTGGCAAGAGAGGCAAGATAATTTTTTGAGTTTTCGATTCTAATTTTATTATTTTTTTCTTAGCTACGTAGCCTGATTACCATTATTTTCCAGGATGTAGCAAGAAACTGGAACCTTCAATTTCGGCGTGCGTCTCGGCAGCAGCTTCAGGTTACAGAGTGGTTAGTTAGTCTTTGGCCGTAACGCAATGGTCTGTTCTTTTGGCCACAGCGAGGCGTGGGCACATGTATCTGTATTCTATTAGACACGTTTCATCCAACCTGAATTTCCTATGACACGAAGCTGAAATGTTGACTGTCCATCTGTCGCTGCTCTCTCGGCCAGGGTGAAGACGGGGGGGGAGGGCAGGGGTAGGTGGGGGTCTTGTGTTCATTCTTTTATTGCATTCTCTCTCTCTCTCTCTCTCTCTCTCTCTCTCTCTCTCTCTCTCTCTCTCTCTCTCTCTCTCTCTCTCTCTCTCTCTCTCTCTCTCTCTCTCTCTCTCTCTCTCCACACGACATACAACTGAAAACGTGTCAGTAACATTGTAAAATTTAAGCGGTTCGTGTTTGACTTGGGTACAGTTTTATCACTAAGGGATAAAGTGTGATGCTTGGTGAGATGAGCCTGCTGTTATATTGGCTGGCTGGACTCGCCGTGTATTTCATTTAGAGTTACGTAGTAGCCGTGTGGCCTTCCCCCTCCCCATTCTAGCCTCCCCGTTACCGCCTCACTCTTGCCGCTTCACCCTTATCGTCTCATCCTTGCTGTGTTATCCTTGCCGCTTCACCCTTGCCCTTCCCCGCTATACGTTTGCTTTAGATTGACGAGTCAGTTAAGATACATAATAAATCGAGCCTTTAAGTTAGACCCACGGCCGTCAGATGGCAGGCAGCCGCTGGGCGTAGCGGTACGTGCACGAAACATTATAGTAAATTAATATGAGCCGTACCAGATTATGCTAATGGCCTTGAGATGGGAGAGGGGAGGATTAAAGGGCGGGGTCCCTCACCTCCACAAACAAAGGCCAGATTAAGGGGGAGAACTTGGCTGTACAGGGGGACTTACTTACCTTGCTTCCCTTCGCCACACACCTGTCCCGCCCCTGCACCCCGCCTCGCCTCACCTGCCTGTCACACTTGTTTGCCACACCTGCCTCGTTACGCTACATAAGGTTTCGTAATTATAGCATGCAAGTACCGTCACACGCTTCTATTATACGCTACGCTTGCCTTTCTGGACACTTCACCCCCTGCTTGCTGCGTTTTACTCCCTTCACACTGCGGCTCCTTACATTCGCCTCTCGCTCATAAGCCCCTTCAGTTCCGGGATGCTTTTTAATTACCTTGAGTTTTGGGTATGATTAAACGATTTTATTTGTATTAGGAAGGGTCTATAGAGGACAGAGGATTAAAAGCTAGTGTCTTTACCATTTTAATCTCCACATAAGTTTCTGAAGCTGTGTAAAGTCGCCAAATAGTAAGTAGAATATATAAAAACACGTCCTGGTACCGAAGGGGCTGGTTAATTCACTCCTTGCACTTTACACGTCTGGCCTTCCTGCGCTCACCCCAGTACACAATCACGCTTATCGCTTGTTTTGACACTCACTCCAGGCTCTCTTCACGATTTACATCCAATCTACACCTGACCTATCGCTCCATCTCACTTCCATTCCTAGCACCTAACTGCCCTCAACACCAGCCTATCACGCTATCTTAACACCTCATCGCAGTTAGTTTCTACCTCCCCGCCACGCCCCAGCTACCACACCCCTCACCCACGTACTCGTAACTCCTCGTCCTGTATTCGAAGCACTAAACCATCTCGCTACTGCAGTTCTGGCCTACCTGCTGTGCCCGGAAGCTGCGCCGCCACCCAACCCTGTGTTAATTTACAATGTTGGGTAATTTTCTGGATTGGTTTTGACTCACGGGCGCCAGAGTTGGAGTCCAGGGGAAGGGATTAAGGGTAGAGGGAGTCAGGTTCGGCACCAGTTAGGGTCCAAGGGAAGGGGAAAGAGGAAGGAATTAAGGATAGGGGAGTTAGTTAGTGTTAGGCGTAGAGGTTAAGGGAAAATATCATAGGCAAGGGATCACGGGAAGGGGTTGTGATGGGAGGTCAGGGGTTGGGCTAAGGATAAAGAATTAGGGAAGGGGTCCAGGGATTGAGGTCCAGGAGAAGGGATCAAGGGTAGGGTGTGAAGGAGGGGATCAAAGGAAGGAGATCAGGGGTACGGAGATGTCAGGGGTAGGGAGGGTCAGGGATAGGGGCTCATGGGAAGAGGATCAGGAGTAAGGTTAGGTGTAAGGGGCTCCAGTGGTAGGGAATAAGGAGTAAGGGGTCTAGAGGAGGTGGTTAGGGAAGGGCCAGGGTTGGATAAGGGGCAGGGTGTCCATGAGTAGGAAGTCCAGTGGTTAAGTCAGGGGTAGGGGGTCCAAAGGGGATGGAGTCAGGGGTAGGGAGACCAGGGGTGGGTGTCAGGGGTAGGGGGTCCAAAGGGGATGGAGTCAGGGGTAGGGAGACCAGGGGTGGGTGTCAGGGGTAGGGAGTCTAGGGGTGGGAGTCAAGGGTAGAGTTCAGAGGGAGGGAGTGATCGGTAGTGGATCCAGGGATGGGAGTGAGGAGGTAGGGAGTTAGGGGTAGGAGTCCAGGGAGAGAGGGAGTCAGGGGTAGCGGATCCAGGAGTCGTAAAGCCTAACAAGGGAACGGTGAATGAAAAAGGTTATTGTTCCATTATTGTTATTAAAATTACAGGAGTCGGAGTTAATATGGAATTCAACCGTGTATCTCTTTTTCTATTATTATTATTTTTCACAGTCACTTTTTTACACATTTTATAATTTTTTTTCCCCGGTGCGGTAATAATCCTTTGTAAAGCCGTGTATCAACAGAAAACGAGAATTACATCTATATTTTACAGGTAACGCATCCCTTTTTTTTTTTTTCTTCTCTCCTTTTTTTGTTGTGGATTTCTTTTTTTCTTGTTTTTTTTTTTTCCTGTTTCCGTCTCTGGCCACGTTAACTGCAATCCATTCTCAAACAGGCCGGGATTGAGTGCACGTACAAAGGCGCTGTGTGTGTTTGTGTGCGTGTTTTCTCTTTCTTTTTCGTGTATTTACCCTTTCATTTTAATTCCCCGTGTCTTTGTCCCTCGCCACGCACACTCTAATATCAAACAGGGGGAGGAGGATTAAGCCAGCGTGCACGTACAGAGACTCCTGCGTGTGACATTTGTGAGTGGTGTGGCCAAAACGTTTTCTTCCTCTGGTTCGAGCGAGGAGCAGAAAAAAATGTTCAATGCCTCAAGGTCAAAGTCAGGATCTCGTTTTCTTTTTTACCCCAAAGTGACCGTGGGGGGAGACTAAAGAAAATAATAGTGAAATAGCTTAGAAGTGACGGACGGTATGGAAAACTAATACTGGGATAAAATATACGTTGAAATATGATGCGACGGTTGAAATAAATGTATCCAAATAGGTAAAATAAATTGAAGGAAATAATTTTGCTAGCTGTGAAGACGTAAGGAATACAGGGAAAAGATAAATAGATGAAAATAAATCGGAATAAATCAAAAGGAAATCGCATTCTTTAGCCCCTCTGACTGGCGCCGCGTGTTGGGAAGGTAAACAAGGAAAGGAAGAGGATAAACAGGGGAGTCAAAGATGATGATAATAAACGGAAAGATAAGAGGAGGAGGAAGAGAAAGAACTGGGCATTGTCTAGCGCTTTGGTGCAGACAACGCCCAGAGAGAGAGAGAGAGAGAGAGAGAGAGAGAGAGAGAGAGAGAGAGAGAGAGAGAGAGAGAGAGAGAGAGAGAGAGAGAGAGAGAGAGAGAGAGAGATAGAGAGAGGGGTAAATACAAGGTAAGGTTCACTGGCCCACTACAAGCACCTCACCTAACTCACCCTCTGCATCCCTGAATTAATCCAACCTGTATTTAGTGCTATTTGCAGAATTTGCCTGTACAGAGGGGGAGGCATTTAACTCCAGCTACGTGGCCATTACTTGAATAACATCTGACATTTAATTCATCTCAATTTATTACTCTTTCATTACTGTCATCCTTTTTTTATTGTAGTTTCGTAGTGAGTGAGGCTGAGTGCATATATTGTCCTTTTTTATTATTTTATGCAAGAGGAAAACCAACGAAGGGCAAGAGAAGATAAAAATATAAATAAATTACTGAATAACTGACATTTAATTCATCTCAACTTATTATTACTCTCTCATTACTTTCATCTTCTTTTTATCGTAGTTTCGTAGTAGTGGTGGTGAGTGAGGCTGACTGCTTATATTGTTCTTTTTTTTTTTATTTTGTGCAAGAGGAAACCAACAAATGATTAAATAAACTAAAACGAGGCCCACTTCAAATATTAGTGCCCTGTGTTGACCTTGTAAGATTGAATTCAAATGCTATGTGTGAATTTTGATGTTTTATTGATTTGTTTTTGCGGATCTTTTTATTTATCCAGTTTGTTTGTTTTTAGTTTTTTTTTTTTTTGTTGTTCGGTGAGTTTTCTAATTAATTTTTCCTTGTTTTGTTTTCCCTCTCAGTTATTAGTGTCGATATTTCTTTACAGTTTCGTAGTAATGGTAAATCTGATTGTGTCGTGTCGGCTTGATAAAATTATCAGCTTCGAATTTTGTATAGAATCACATCCCTCACTATGTAGAAATGTATCTTTTTCTTGTATTTTTTTTGTATTACGATCACCATTTCTTTAGAGTTTCGTGGTAATGGTAAGTCTGATCGCGTCGTATTGGCTTTATAAAATGATCAGTTTGGAATTATATATAGAATTACATCCCTCACTATGTAGAAATGTATCTTTTTCTTGCATTTCTTGTATTACGATCACCATTTTTTTATGCTGTCGTAGTAATGGTAAGTCTGATCGTGTCGGTCTTAAAAAATGATCAGTTTCGAATAATATATAGAATCGCGTGCCTTCACAATGTAGAACAATATAATTTCTTGTAATTTTTGTATTACTATCCCATTTTTCTTAATTTCGTGGTAATGGTAAGCCTGATCATTTATGTCGGCCTTAAAATACCATCAGATTTGAATACTATGAATCGCATCCTTCACTATGTACAACTGTATCTTGTCTTGTATTTCTTATATTACTATCACATTTTTCTTAGTTTCGCAGTAACGGTAAGCCTGATCGTGTTATGTCCACCTTAAAAGATGATCAGATTCAAGTACTATGAGTCACATCCCTCCCAACCCAGACAGTGCATAGGAAAGCAGTGCAGGAGAGACTCGAGACTCGCTTCCCGGTTACCTCAGTGTCCCCTGTCGGATTGCCACAGTAGGTAGGAATAACGATATAGAGATTGGCTGGCCGGGGAGAGGGAAAATTTTACCCGGGACATTTAATATTAAAGTCGACAGGCATGCATATATTCAATAACATGCAACCAACACCAGCACATTCACGTTTTATGTGGGGGAATACGTAGAACATGTTGCAGTATATATTTTCGTGTCATGCCAGTCCAGATTGAGACATTTTATTGGTGAAAAATGCGAGGGGGAGCTTTATGGTCGAGAACGTGGCCTGAAAACCTACGTATGCATAAGGGAGGATGAACTTTATACTCACAGAAAACGAAGCATGGTATAAAACGTATGATTAGTTCTGATGTATGATGCAATTTACTTAGCTTCGCAGAGAGAGAGAGAGAGAGAGAGAGAGAGAGAGAGAGAGAGAGAGAGAGAGATAGATTGATGTAAGATAAACCTCCAGTAATAGTGATTAGGGGCAATAGAGTGACATTTCCCATGATTGTAGAAGTGGATGGAATAATGACCTTAGTAGTTCGTGACGAGGACTGTTATGGTGATTGTGACGAGAGAGAGAGAGAGAGAGAGAGAGAGAGAGAGAGAGAGAGAGAGAGAGAGAGAGAGAGAGAGAGAGATTAATAACAGGTCATATGAAACGCTTCACTAGTGATAGAACAGTCTCTCTCGCTTTCTCGCTCTCTCTCTCTCTCTCTCTCTCTCTCTCTCTCTCTCTCAGGATTTATTCTATTTTTTATTCTTCACAGTACTATGATAGTTTACCCTTTAAGTCACGCTCAAAAGAAAACGGGATGTAAGGCTGTACCATAACTGATAATACAGATTGTGGGAAATGAAGGCGTTAAAAGGTTAAAGGTTCTCTCTCTCTCTCTCTCTCCATGCATTTTCACTCTGCACTTCGTCACATATTCCCTGTATTTGCCTCTCCCTCTCCCCCTCTCTCTCTCTCTCTCCTCTCCCTCTCCCTCACGTCCTTGTGAAGGTCGCTGTTACTGACATTCTTGTTCGGTCATTGGCAATCCCTTCGATGTGAGGGAGGAAAGGGGTTAGGGGGAGGGAAGGATGGGTACTAAAGGGGGTAGGGAAGCAAGGAATGGGAGGGAGGGAGGGGAAGCATTGGTGGGGTGAGCGACGGTTAGGATAGTGGAGGAAACTTGGTGCTTTTTTTCCCGTTTTTCCTCCATGGTGGGTATTGGTGGAGGTGAGTCATGGTGGAGGAGGATGTGAGGAGTGGAGGGAAAAAAAGAAAGTGGACAAAAACTAACGAGTCATAAGATCAGACACTCCAGGTTGTCGTGTTTTTTATCTCTCTTGTTGATTTGTCTTCATTTAACTTGCCTCATTTTAACCTTGCCTTTCGCAGCTTACCTCAGCTTACCTTACCTGACCTTTTCTCTTGTTTTTCTTACCTTTTGTTGACTTGTCTTCATTTAACTTGCCTCATTTCAACCTTGCCTTCCCAGATTACCTCAGATTACCTTACCTGACCTTATGTTCCCTCAACTTACCTTTACTGTAAATTACCTGGCCATACTGTAACTTATCTGACCTTACTGTAACTTAACTCACTGTATCTTGCCTTACTTTATCTAATATTACCTTAACTTTCCTTATGTTATCTGGCCTTACCTGACATTGTCCTATCTTACTTTACTTTGCCTAACCCAACCCAACCCAAACAAGCTTAACCCAACCCAACCCAACCTGACCCAACCCAAGCCAATCCAACCCAACCCAACCCAACCTAACCCAACCCAACATGACCCAACCCAAGCCAATCTAACCCAACCCAACCTAACCTAACCTAACCCAACCCAACCCAACCTAACCCAACCCAACCCAACCCAACCCAACCCAACCCAACCCAACCTAAGTTAATCTAACCCAACCCAACCCAACCTAACCCAACCCAACCCAACCCAACCCAACCCAACCCAACCCAACCCAACCCAACCCAACTAACCCAACCCAACCCAACCCAACCCAACCCAACCCAACCAACCCAACCCAACCCAACCCAACCCAACCCAACCCAACCCAACCTAACCCAACCTAACCCAACCCAACCCAACCCAACCCAACTCAACCTAACCCAACCTAACCCAACCCAACCTAACCTAACCAATCCCAAATGTAGCTTTAATTAATGGCTTCCCTCTGTGTGTAATCCTGAATAACTCAAATAATGAATAACAATGAATAAACGAAGGCCAACAGTTTCACTTCTTTCCACACGCTTACTCTCTCTCTCTCTCTTTCCTTTACCTCACCCTCCTCCTTCCCTCCCTCTCTCACCCTCTTTCTCCCCCCCTCTCTCCCTGCAGGCCTGGGACGTGCCTTGTAATCACTACTGAAGTCATTTCCTTATTTGTTATGAGATTACAAAACTCCTTTAAGCTCTAATGGTCACGTTCCTTGAAGAAGGCCGGGGAAGGTGCGGACGGGAGAGGGGAGTGGAGGTGTTGTGGGAAGAGAGAGAGAGAGAGAGAGAGAGAGAGAGAGAGAGAGAGAGAGAGAGGGCTACGTGTGAGAGGTGAAGGTGGAGGAGGAAACTGAGATAGAAGGGAAGTGGAGAGTGGATGAGAGAGAGAGAGAGAGAGAGAGAGAGAGAGAGAGAGAGAGAGAGAGAGAGAGAGAGAGAGAGAGAGAGGTGGGTGGCATGTGGGAAGTTGTGCATGGGTGAGAGAGAGAGAGAGAGAGAGAGAGAGAGAGAGAGAGAGAGAGAGAGAGAGAGAGAGAGACAGAGACAGACAGAGACAGAGAAGAGAGGTGGATCTATGCATGTAGGAGGTGAAGGGTGGAAGAGGGAGAGGAGGAGGAAGGGAAGAGGAGTTAGGTGGACGAGGCAGAAGAGGGAGGTGGAGGAAGGGAAGAGAGAAGAGGTGGATACGCTTCATGTGGGAGGTAAAGGGTGGAAGAGAGAGAGAGAGAGAGAGAGAGAGAGAGAGGGGGGAGGTGGATACGCTATACGTGGGAGGTGGAGGTGGAGGGTGGAGCGCATCATATACATATTTAATGAACCACTATTATACTTTGTAATTACTGAGCTTATATGAATTTCCGGCATTAAATATGAATCAAAATAAAGCGAATCACTTGTAAAGGTCAGGATGCAATCACCACTTAGGGACGGAATGGCTGCGGCATGTAACCCTTGCAACTCTACCCTTGAGAAGGTCACCTGTGTGCGTGTGTGTGTATGTGTGTGTGTGTGTGTGAGAGAGTGAGTGTGTGACCCTGGACAGCAGCCTTGGGGGACACCAGGTGGGTAGGAGGGATGTATGTGAAGCGTGCGCGTTGAAGGACACACCTGTTTAAAAATAAAGTGGTAAGGGTGCAGGTGAGGGTGACGAGGGAAGGTGAGGAAGGGAAGAAGGCAAGGGTGCAGGAAGGGTGATCTGAGGGGAAGAGTAAGGCGAAGCAAGGGAGGAAAGGTTAGTTTCAAATAAGTCGCTATTTTTATGCATACAAGGATACAATTGCACGTCACTAGCTTTGCGTCATTCGTGATTGCTGGCGCGTGTCTCTGCGTTTTGAAATCACGAGGGAAACGTGACATATTAAAGCGAATCTGTGGGAAAAAAACTGAACCACGTGGGTTAGAGAATACAGTGACTAAAGATGAGCAGTGACGTTTTGAAATCATGAGGGAAACATGACACATTAACCCTTTCAATACCGGGACACCTTTTCACCTTGAGTTTGTGTTTGATTAGACCATTTTATTGACATTAGGAAGGGTATATGGAGGTCAGAAGATTAATGGCCACAGTCTTTACTATTTTAATCCCCCACATCAGTTTCTGAAGCTGTATAAGATCACCAAATAGTAAGCAAAATGAATATGGGCACGCCGCATGGTACTGAAGGGATTAAAGCGAGTCTGCAGGAAAAACTGAATGACGTGAGTTAGAGAATAGAGTGACTAGAGATAAACGGTGACGTGAAAAGAGTGAGGTAAATACGAATGGGGCGGAACACCTCTTGATAAATGATACGCTGGAATTTTAACGGTAAGAGAATGAAAGGAGACGAAAAAAAAAAAGAAAATTAATGGGAATAGAGAACGAAGAAATGAACCTAAATTAGCTTCAGTACCTTTTGAAATGGGAAACAGATTAGATTAGATCAAAACTGTAAGACTAAAATAAGAAAGACTGTATAGGAGTACTCTTGGATAAACTCAAATGCTTTAATTGAACAAAAAAATACCGAAGTGCCTTGATGTAAACTTACGTATATGAAACAGAGATTTAACCCCTTCAGTACTGGGACACATAATTACCTTGAGGTTTGGGCGTGATTAGACGATTTTATTTACATTAGGAAGGGTCTGTGGAGATTAAAAGACTAATGGCTAGACTCTTCACTAGTTTAACCCCCAACGTAAGTTTCTGAAGCTGTATAAAATCACCAAATAATAAACAGAATGGATATGAAATCGCGTCTTGGTACAGAAGAGGTTAAAGTGAAATAATCCGCTCGAAGTAAATAACATCCTGTCACTTTAAATTATGAAGGTTATAAAGGAAGTAATGGCGTTGTAATTATGTTGACGGAGATAGGTGAAGGCTGGGGAAAGAAGGCACGCGCGGAGGTGAAAGAGGTAATACAGGTGGACAGGAAATGGTGAAGCAGCTGTCGGTAGGAGAAGACGAATGCCGGAAAAACGTTACGGGTTCTAAATCTGTTAATGAAGGTTCTCTTGGGAAAATTTTAAGCTGATATGAAGAAAAATGCATTAACAAATAGAAAAAAAAAAAAAAAACGAAATATTTTTGACGTGATAGAAAAGCGTTAATTGTCGAAAAAATAAGAGTAAGACAGTTTTTCGTTTACCAGTAGTAAGTTCATGAAAGTTCTCTTGGGAAAACTCTAAGCTGATATAAAAAAAAAAGAATGCAAAGTCAAATAGAAAATACGACAAAAAAAAAAGACGAACTATTTTGACGTAATAAAAAAGCGTTAATCATAAAAAAAATAATAATAAGACAGTTTTTCGTTTACATTACAAACTTATACCGAAGTTTTCCGAGTAGTAAATAAGTGGACGCAGGTGAGGCAAGGGAGAGAGGGAGGGGAGGCAGTGAGAGAGGCACGCGTGAAGGTGAAGAAGGAACAGACAGGAAATGGCAAAGCAGACAAGGACAGGTGGAGGCAGGGAGGGAGGATGAGTGCTGGAAAGTGTGCAGGGTCGATCAGTGGTCGTGACGTAATGCTCATCGTGGCCAACACCGCTCTAATTACTAAGCTCTAACGACTCGCATAATGGCTCGTATTCCCAAACACCTCTGCGCTTCACCTCCACTATTTCACAAGGCTTTGTTTAAATTTACACAAGTTTTTTAAGGTGTTTTTACCGTTCTAGAGGCAGAGTGACAACATTTTTACATTATTAACTGGAGAAACGCTCTTGGAAACACCGCTAATCGTCTCTGTGGCCTTGGAAAACAGTCATGGTGAGAGGGCAAAGCGTTTCTGAAAATGGACCAATGATCGTCAGTAATGGCAGGCGTTTATGTCCTAGCGACGCACACACACGCACACACACGTAGGATAAACAGCAACAAACAACAACAACAACAAGGAAGCAAAGGGTTGAACAGCTGCGGGAAGGAGGGGGCGAGTGATGATGTGAAGGATGAAAGTGAAAAAAAAGGAAAAAAAAAACGAAAACAAACGCAAAGAAAAAAATGGGTAGTAAATCAGAGAAGACGAAGGAGAATCGGTCAATTTGGCAGAAAATGAGGAATGGAGGAGGTAGAAACAGTGACATTTATGGCTAAGGAAACAAGTAAACGGCCGATACGATCTGATCTTATCGGGCAGAGTGGCTGGCAGGGAAGGGGCGCTATTGCTATTGTAGGCAGATTGGTGGGTGCAGAGAGAGAGAGAGAGAGAGAGAGAGAGAGAGAGAGAGATTTAAAGGACAGGTGGACGAAAAGAAAAAGAAATGAAAAACGAATTCAGAAAACAATAAATGAATAAAAGTTGGCAGAGAGAGAGAGAGAGAGAGAGAGAGAGAGAGAGAGAGAGAGAGAGAGAGAGAGAGAGAGAGAGAGAGAGAGAGAGAGAGAGAGAGAGAGCACAAACGATAACAGTGATAACAATAAGACAAAGCAACACAAGATTGGAAAATAAATTAATCAAGGAAATTCCGTTTGCAAGATAAATGAAGAGGAATTGTACAGAGAGAGAGAGAGAGAGAGAGAGAGAGAGAGTGTTTCCTTTTGTGTGTGTGTGTGTGTGTGTGTGTGTTTCCCTTTTACCTGTTGCTTTAGCTATACACCGGCGGCAGACAGACAGACAGACAGACAGACAGACAGATAGATCGACAGACAGACAGACAGACAGACAGACAGCAATTGAATCACTGTTTGACCTTGTGGAGAAGAAGACAAACAAAATGATGAGAAAGAGAAGGAGGAGGAGGAGGAGGAGGAGGAGGAGGAGGAGGATAAAGAAGAAGAAGAAGAGGAAGAGAAAGTGGAGGAGGAAGAGGAGAAGGAGTTTGAAGAAGATGAAGAAGAATAGAAAAAAATAGTGTTGTTGTGAAGAAATTATAGAAGGCAGAGGGAAAGTAACAGGAAGAGGAGGAGGAGGAGGAGGAGGAGGAGGATAAAGAAAATGAAGAGGAAGAGAAAGAATAGTACGTTGTCAAGAAGGAACTGAAGAAGGAGGAAGCAAAAAAAAAAAACAGGAGGAGGAGGAAGAAGAAGAAAAGAAGGAAGAAAAGAAGGAAAAGGATAAAGAAGATGGAAAAGAAGAGGAGAAGGAGGATGAAAATAAAATGAAGAGAAAGAAAAGAAATAAAACGTTGAAAAAAAAGAAAGACTTATAGAAGGAGGAGGCAAAGTAACAGGAAGAAGAAGAAGAAGAAGAAGAAGAAGAAGAGGAGGAGGAGGAGGTGGAGGTGATGGATGCAGGTGTCGCCCACGCCCCGGCTGGCTCAGGAGGCCGCCATCTTGTAACACTGAGTTAATTAGGAGAGGAATAATGTGACGGTGAGAAACAGACAACCACATCATCTTACTACACACTCACCTTACTACCAGAGAGAGAGAGAGAGAGAGAGAGAGAGAGAGAGAGAGAGAGAGAATTAAAAGGATAGATACACCCCCAAAAAAAAGCTTCAGAAATATCAAATAAAGCTGAGAGTGAGATAGATAGATACAAGAGAGAGAGAGAGAGAGAGAGAGAGAGAGAGAGAGAGAGAGAGAGAGAGAGAGAGGATAGCTACACAAAAGAAGATGAATTTAAAACTAAAACGAACCTTGGAAACATCAAATAAAGCTGGGAGAGAGAGAGAGAGAGAGAGAGAGAGAGAGAGAGAGAGAGAGAGAGAGAGAGAGAGAGATTAAGAACAACCGAGAATGGCAAATTAAAGTGAAGGTTCCTGTCAAAAGATAAAGGAGGATAGAAACAAGAGAGAGAGAGAGAGAGAGAGAGAGAGAGAGAGAGAGAGAGAGAGAGAGAGAGAGAGAGAGAGAGAGCAGGTCTAACAGTAAAGGGAAAACTTGTAAATGTAGAATGCACAAAAAAGAAAAATAAGTAAACAAAAATAAACCTAAGTGAAGAGAGAGAGAGAGAGAGAGAGAGAGAGAGAGAGAGAGAGAGAGAGAGAGAGAGAGAGAGAGAGAGAGAGAGAAGGAAATGAGAAAGGAAGAAAAAAGAGGAGAAAACACGAAAACAAACAAGCAATGAAGCAAACAGACCTTTTACTTTGTTTACTCATGACAAATAACACACACACACACACACACACACACACACACACACACACACACACACACACACACACACACACACACACACACACACACACACACACACACACACACACAGGTGAAGTTGTTGTCAAATGCTTTCATCAATGTTTGAGAAATGACTCCTTATAAACAGTTGGGTCACTCTGGGTTACTGACTGTTGCCTGTGGTCACCTGGCCGGCCCGAGGCGAGGCAGGTAAGAGAGAGAGAGAGAGAGAGAGAGAGAGAGAGAGAGTATTGTAAAGCTAATAATTTAAAGTTCATGTCAAAAGATTAAGGAGAAAATGAACGAGGAAAGAAAAGAGTTAGAGAGAAAGGAAGAGACAGTGATGGGGTGGTGATGAGAGAGAGAGAGAGAGAGAGAGAGAGAGAGAGAGAGAGAGAGAGAGAGAACAACAGCGAGTAAAGGAAAGGTCGAAATGTGAATAGTGAGAAACGTAAAGGTTACACTCATGAAATATAGATAGAGGTATATAGACCCCACAAACATCTCTCTCTCTCTCTCTCTCTCTCTCTCTCTCTCTCTCTCTCTCTCTCTCTCTCTCTCTCTCTCTCAACACTGCTCCATTATGATGTTAATAGGCAACCAGTCTCTCTCGTAAACATAGGTAGAGAAAATGCGAGTAATTAGCCAAATAGAGAAGACTTTAGGGAGATAATTCTGTAGTGGAGGATAAAAAAAAAATGTAACAAGGGCAGTAATGAGAGTCTTGTTTTCAGAAGCGATGATAACTGAGGGTGCTGCGGGAAGGGGGAGAGAAATGAAGGGAAGGGAAAGGGGAGGAAAGAGAAGGGAAAAGAGACATTGTGTAGGAAAAAAACAGGGTAAAGTGTGTGATTCTGTAGGAAAGATAGAGACACTTGTGGGAATAAAGAGGAGAGAGAGAGAGAGAGAGAAGGGGGGAGGCTATAGAAGAGACAGGCTGGTTATAGAGAGTGAATACGAAGGAAAAATGGAGAGACAGGGAACTGAAAGGGGAGATTAAAGAGAAAAAGCAGGATTTGTGGAAGGAAAGGAGAGAAAGTTATGAGAAGAAGGGAAGATTGAGGAAGAGAAATAAGATTAGAGTGAATGTGGAGGAAAGGAAGGGAAAAGTTATGATTAGGAAGAGAAGAGAAGAGAAGAGAAGAGAAGAGAAGAGGAAGGAAGACTAAAAAAGCAGGATAAATACAGTGAATATGAATGAAAGAGAGAGAAAGGGAAGAGAGAAAAGGAAATGAAGGGAAGAGGAGAGAAGATGAAGTAAGAAGAAGCAAAACAAAGGAAAGAGAAAGTTATGAAAATGAAGGAAAAGAAGAAAACAGGAGAGAGAGAGAGAGAGAGAGAGAGAGAGAGAGAGAGAGAGAGAGAGAGAGAGAGAGAGAGAGAGAGAGAGAGAGAGAGAGAAAGTCAGTCCAGAATACAATAATAAGGATCAAAACAAAGGAAAGAGAAAGAGAAAGAAAATTACGATTATGAAAGAGAGAGAAGGAAAAGAAGAAAAAAAAACATTAGAGAGAGAGAGAGAGAGAGAGAGAGAGAGAGAGAGAGAGAGAGAGAGAGAGAGAGAGAGTCAGTCCAGAATACAATAATAAGGATCTCGGTCGCGTGGAAATGTCAAGACGTCCTTCTATCTTGTGTGTTTCGTGTCTGCCTCTGTCTGTTTCTGTCTCCTCTTCTTATTTGTTTCTCTGTCTCCCTGTCTTTACTTCTCCTTTGTTTCTCTGTATCTTTAGTCTTTACCGTTATAAGTCTCTCTGTCTCTCCCTGTCTATCATTCTGTCTCTTTCTCTCTCTTTCTGTCTGTCTCTTTCTGTCTTTTGATGTTGTTTGGTTATGGATGTGATGTGTACGTGTTAGTGTTGTGTTTGCATATCCGTACACTCTCTCTCTCTCTCTCTCTCTCTCTCTCTCTCTCTCTCTCTCTCTCTCTCTCTCTCAGCTTTATTTGATATTTCTGAGGCTAGTTTTTGTGTAGCTATCCTTTCAATTCTCTCTCTCTCTCTCTCTCTCTCTCTCTCTCTCTCTCTCTCTCTCTCTCTCTCTCTCTCTCTCTCTCTCTCTCTCTCTCTCTCTCTCTCTCTCTCTCCTCTCCTCTCCTCTCCTCCTCCTCCACCCATTTTACCCCTTCAGTACATCTTCCTCGGCCGCCATCATCCTTTCCTTCCAGTCTCGTGTACAAAAATTCACGAGATATTTATTGCATCGTAAATCTGGCTCAGGAATATTAAGGACCGTATTGTTTATGCTGCGAGCGGGACAACCAGCGCGGCGTGTGACCCGGGGTGACAGGAGGAGGAGGAGGAGTACGAGGAGGAGGAGGAGGAGAAAGAGCTTAAGCTGTAGGAAAGGCATCAGGACTTAGAAAGGAAGAGGAAGATAAGTAAGAGATGGAAGAAGATGAGAGAGATACGGAAAAGGGAGAAGGAGGAAGAGGAGGAGGAGGAGGAGGAAGAGCTTAAGCTGTAGGAAAAGCATCGGGACTTAGAAAGGAAGAGGAAGATAAGTAAGAGATGGAAGAAGATGAGAGAGATATGGAAGGGAATAAGGAAGACGAACAAGATAAGAGAGAGAGAGAGAGAGAGAGAGAGAGAGAGAGAGAGAGAGAGAGAGAGAGAGAGAGAGAGAGAGAGAGAGAGAGAGAGAGAGAAACAGGAGAAGCCACAGGGGAAGAGAACAGAAGGAAGATGACATGTAAAGGAGAAAGGATAAGAAAGGAGAGAAGGAGAGGAGGAGAGAAGGAGCAAGATTTTAGTTGGAATATGAGAAGGAAGGAGAATAATGTAAGGAATGGAAGGGGAAGGAATTGAAGGAGAGAAACAGGAGAAGAGAGAAGGAAGGAATTGAAGGAGAGAAACATGAGAAGAGAGAAAAAAGGCAAGAAGAGAAGGGAATGAAGGAGTGGAAGGAGGAAAGAGGTGTAAGGGAGAGAATAGAAAAAAAAAAAAGGAGAATTAGGAAGGAAATGTGAGGTATAAATGAAAGAGAAGAAAGAAGTAAGGAGAAAGAAGGAAAGTGAGGAAATAAAGCAAGGAAAAATGGAAAGAAGATAAAGAGAATGAAAAAAAGAGAAGGACAAGAAAGATATAAATGTAAAAAAAAAAAAAAAAATAAAGCGAATTTAGAGAAAAGAAATGAAAAAAAATAATGTGAATCAAACGTCAAAATAGAAACAGGAAATGAGAAACAAAAAAAAAAAAAAAAGATAGAAAAGAAGAAAGGAAGAAAGAGAAAAGGAATAAAAAAAAAGATACATATAAAAAAACAAATATAAAGAAAAAAAATAATGAAAGAAAACAAAAACAAATGAATGAAACGTCAAACCAGAAATAAGAAACAAGAAAAGATAAAAAGAAGAAAGAAAGAAAGAAAAAGATAAAGAGAATAAGAATAAAGAACAAAAAAGATACATCAAAACAAATGGAGAGAAATAAAATAAAAAAAAGAAAAAAAAAATGAATCAAACGTCAAAAACAGAAATAGGAAATAAAAGATAAGAAAAAAGAAAAAGAAAAAAAGGAAAAACGATAAAAAAGAATAAAAAGAGACAAAAAATAAATAAAAATACAAATATAGAACAAATACTCAGATGAATCAAACATCAAAACAAACAGGAGAAGAGAAAGAACAAGAAGAACAAGAAGAACAAGAACAAGAAGAAGAAGAAGAAGAGAGAGGCGTAAGTCAAAACAGAAACAGAAAATAGAAATAAGAAACGATAAGAAGAAGGAGAAGAAGAAGAAGAAGAAGAAGAGGAGAAGAGACGTAATTAGGATCATTAAAGGAAATAAGGAAGAAGCAAGAGGCGGATTAGGACGAGAGAAAAAGATGCTCAAATAAGAAACCCTGAAAAAGTCACCCAAAGTCACTTAATTAGGGAATTGTTGATCGATAAGGGAGAAGAAGAATATTACCAAACTTTGCCGGGAAGAGAAGACGAAGAGGAGGAAGGAAAAGGAGGAGGAGAAGAAGAAGAAGAAGAAGAAGAAGAAAAAGAAGAAGAAAGAAATAGAAGTAGAAGAAGAAGAAGAAAGAGATAGAAGAAGAAAAAATAGAGGAAGAAGAGTAAGAATAATAATAATAAGAAGAAAAATACACGAAGGAATGGAATAATAATAATAAGAATGATAATAATAATAAGAAGAAGAAGAAAGAAATAGAAGATGAAGAAGAAATACAAGAAGAAGAAGAAGAAAAGAAGAAGAAGAAAAAGAAATAGAAGAAGAACAAAAACAAAAGAAGAGGAAGAAAGAAGAAAGGAGGAGGAGGAGGAGGAGGAGAAAGTAGATAAGCCGGAGAAAGAGTTGGAGGGAAAAAAAAGGAAAAAGAGGAGGAGGAGGAAGAGCAGAACGAGGTAGATAAGAGTATAGGAAGAGAGAAAAGAAAAAGGGAAGGAGGAGGAGGAGGAGGAGAAGCAGTAGAAAGAGTAAGAAGAAAAGGAGAAAAAAAGAGGAGGAGGAGGAGGAGGAGGAGGAGGAGAAGGAGGAGAAGGACAGCGACGACGAGGAAGAGCTGGAGGAGAAGGAACAAGAGGAAGAAGAAGAGGAGATGAGCAAATGATAGAAAGAAGATGAGAGAGGAAAAGAAAACAGAAGATTGAGAGGAAGGAGGTGAAGAAAGGATAGGAGACGAAAGAGGAAGGAAAAAAGGAAGACTAGAGAAGGGAAAAACCGAGGAAGGAAGCGTCAGGGGAGGGAGATAAGAGGAAAAATTAAGGGAGGGAGGAGGAAAGAGGAGGAAAAGTAGGAAGGTGTCTGTTTATCTTTAAGTTGTTCAATGACCTCGCCAGGTGAATCTTCAAATAGCACCTGACCTTACCTGCACGGCCTCTCTCTCTCTCTCTCTCTCTCTCTCTCTCTCTCTCTCTCTCTCTCTCTCTCTCTCTCTCTCTCTCACACACACAAGAAAAAATAAAAAAGAGCTTTAAGTGTAATTTTCAATGGTGGTGGTGGTGGTGGTGGTGGTGGTGGTGGTGGTGGTGGTGGTGGTGTTCCTTTCCCCTTCGTGCTCTGAATGGGCGGATGGGCGGGCAGGGGACGGGCGTGATGGATAGGCGGGATGGAGGAATGGGAGTGATGGATAGAGGGCGTTGGTTAGGGCTACCGGCGTGTGGATCATGGCCAGACTAAATTGTGGGGGTTAGATTGGGGCAGGAGGTCATGGAGGGAGTGAGGGGGAAAGCAGAGGAAGGCAGGGGTAGACATTGGTTAGGCAGGGTAGACACAAAGGTAGCAGGATGGGTTACTTTGAGCCTAACAAGCGTAATTAGCCTTGTAATGATCCAGACAGATGTTTTAGTGGTTCCTTAATTACAGGTAACACGCCGTAAAAATTTAGGAAACTGCCTTACTACCAAACCAAGCTCAGGTGCAGGGAAGGGAGGGAAGTCTCGCCCTTACACACACTCGAGGAATGAGGTCGCAGGTGGAGTAAGGTAGCAGGTAATTTTGTGTTCGTCTGCAGCATTACGGGGGAGTTAAGAGTGGGTTGAGAGGTAGAGGACGGGTGGAGTAGAGGTGGAGGAGGAGTGAGGTACGTGGAGTGGAAGATTGATGGACACTATTACGACTGTTTCTTTCTTTTCTCTTTGTGAATTGAGGGTGGAAAAGAGGTGGAAGAGAGGTGGAAGAGGGGTGGAGGAGGCATGGAGTACAAGTGGAGTAAGGTTGGATCATGTGTGAGGTATTTGGAGTGAAAGATTGATGGATTTTGATAATATTCTTTTCTTCTCCCTTTTTTTTCCTTCTATTTATTGTGGTACATGGTGTTCAAAGGGGCTAAGGGTGTGTGGAGGGTGGAGCATTGGTGGATCATGTGGTGTGGAGTGAAGGTTCAATGGATTACTGTTATTGTTGTTCATCCTTCTTGTCCTCCTCCTCCTCCTCCTCCTCCTCTCGTCGTCGTCGTCGTCCTCTTCCTCGTCCTCCTCGTTCTCTTCGTCCTCCTCCTCCTCTTTTTCCACCTCCTCCTCCTCCTTCTCCTCCTCGTTTTTGTTCTCGTCCTTGTCCTGCTCCTGCTCCTCATTTTCCTCCTTCTCCTTCTCCTTCTCCTTTTTCTCTTTCTCTTTCTCTTCTCTCTTCTCCTCCTCCTCCTCCTCCTCCTCCTCCTCCTCCTCCTCCTCCTCCTCCTCCTCCTCCTCCTCCTCCTTTTCCTCTTCCTTCTCCTCCTTCTCCTTCTCTTTTTCCTCCTCCTTCTCGTCCTCCTCCTCCCCCTCTTCCTCTTCCTCTTCTTCATCCTCCTCCTCCTCCTTGGGTAACATTGATCAACCTCTTTCTCTGTATATATTTTTTCTTTTCATTCTGTCCTTTTCATCCTTTTTTTAATCGTGTGTTTATTTAATCTTTTCCTCAGTAACATTTCAATACTCTCTACCTTTTCTTTTCCTCGTGATATATTTTCCCAGATCTTACTCTTTTCATTCTTTTTACTTTCCCACCTTGACAATTTTGTTTTTAACTTGTAAATATCAAGTAATACATTAACTTGTCCCTCCTCTCCCCTCCCCAGCAATCTGTCTCCCCTTCTTCCTGTTTCTTTTTTTCTTTTCTTATTTTATTATTAATGGAGTTTTTATTCGTATATTTCCAGCAATCTTCTAGTTTTTGCCATTTTTTATTTTTTAGAGGCGTCCCATTTTTTTTTTTTTGTCTACCTGTCCCTCTCCCTCACTCACCTGGGCGGCGTGGGAAACGTGACACGGCGATGGATTGTGTTCATTACGGCTCCTGCTATTAAGGTTGTAAATTGTGATACGCGATGGCACTCTATAAGGCTCAGACGCGACCCACCATGACTCTCTCTCTCTCTCTCTCTCTCTCTCTCTCTCTCTCAATACCGGGACACATTTTTACCTTGCTTTTTTGGGTATTAGGCGATTTTACTTGCATTACGAAGGGTCTATAAAGGTCAATAGATTAATGGTCTGAGTCTTCACTATTTGAATCCCCACATAAGTTTCTGAAGCTGTGTAAAATCACCAAAATAGAAACCAGAATGAATATGAAAAACGCGTCATGGTATACTGAAGAGGTTAAATGGTTATCAATGTACTATTTGATCCTTTAAAATTCACTGATGGTCGTGATTTGGATTAGAAAAAGAAGCATTTGTTTTATCTTATTCTTTTCTGGTATCCGTCCACTTCTCTTTCTCTTTTTATCAGTGTTTGTTTATCCGTTTGTTGACCTTGTCTTTATGTGCTCTCGGGTGTGTGAGATATGTTTTAAAGTGAATCTCTCTCTCTCTCTCTCTCTCTCTCTCTCTCTCTCTCTCTCTCTCTCTCTCTCTCTCTCTCTCTCTTTCTTTTCTCTTTTCTCTTTTCCCGTGCATCTCTCAAAGGTCACTTTTACATACATTTTCCGCTTCGCATTTCCTCCTCTTACCCTCACGCTTTTCTCTTGTGCAATATCTCCTTTCACTCCTACTTTCCTGCCTCCCGCCCTGTGCCCTCCACCTCTCCTGCCGGCCACTCTTGCCCTTTACTCCTTCCACTCCACTCTACTCCTTGTTGCCGAGCCGTCTGGTGAGGACAAATAGTGTCACGCAAAACTCCATTACAACCGAGAAATAAGAAGTCGATATATTCCCGGTCGGAAAACTTAGAGGTGTAAATCCGGGTCTTGCCGCCGATAGCCTGACCTGGCCGCTTGGAGGGACGCAGGTCGTAAAGCTACTAATTTACGACTATTGCTTCTGTGCTGATGCTCGCGGGGAACCTCTCTCACCCGGCGGCACTTTTTTCTTTTCTTTTTTTCTTTTCGTAAAGCTGTATATGTTTTCTAATGTGCCTGGGATGTGAAATGTATACGTGTGGGTTGGTTCTTAAAGGGCCAGACATTGTGAAGCGTTTGGACGATTGATAGACTGCCTGGTGGTTGAGTATTCAGTTTCTTGGTTTACTAAAAAGAGGAAGCGAATTTTGTATACGAAGGAAAAATAAAATAAAACTGACATTTTCTCGCTTTCTTATGGTTGCAAGGTAATGTTAGTGTTGCGCCTCATGGAAATACGATTCATGAAATATTTGCAAGATTATTGAACCTTTGGCGTTTGAAATTTGTTACTCTTGGCTTAGGAATGATAAAAAATAGTAGAAAAAAATACAGAAACGTTGTGAAGGTGTATTGTAAAAACTGAAACATTTGGAACAATCTTTATTCGTGTATAAAATTGAGATTTCATAGCGTGTGGTGGAAAAAGGCAATAAGATCCTCGGGAATTGTGGATTAGGGTTTTGTAACACCGTAAAAAACGAAGAATTAGGAATTACCAGCGAGTAAGACATCAAAACTTCCTCTCCGGTGTGTGTGTGTGTATGTGTGTGTTGATGAGGTGACGTGCGTGGCGGCCATTGCCTTGAGGGGCGTCGTGTTAGTGAGTAATAAGGTCAAGGGAGAAACGAGTAGTACCCTCATGGACCTAATCGACAAACTGTTACTTCTGTGTAAGCTATTAACGACCATTATGAAGGCTCGCCGTTGTTTATGTTGTGGTCGCTCTGAGGTTACCGCCGTCCATGGGTCCTCACCGGGCGGCTCGCGGGTTGCAATCTGCCATAAGAGGCGCCGGCGTGCTGTTGGAAGGAAGCGATGTAAATGTCCATGCTAAGTCTGGCGTAAAGAGCACGTGAGGCCGCCCACCCGCCACTCACACCCACCTAACTCACCAGAAGGAAGGAGTTGTAATTATGAGCCCTGTACTGGCGCGGGGAACCGTGTGCTCAGAAGGTACTTTTTCATGCCATTTTTTCTTCCTCCTTTTTATTATATGCGCCTGTGATATTTCTGCCGGCGTTAATTCGACTGCTTGCACGAGACTTGGTGAGTGTAATCTGCCGCTCATTGATCCTGCTGCTTTTTCTTCTTTCTTCCTTGCATGAAGTGTGTGTGTGTGTGTGTGTGTGTGTGTGTGTGTGTGTGTGTGTGTGTGTGTGTGTGTGTGTGTGTGTGTGTGTGTCGAAGTATTTGCCTCGTAAGACAAACGGAAACACGTGTTCTCACTTTCGTAAATTGAACTCCTCCGTGTGTACTTCTCTTTGATGAAACTATTTTATTCCCCCTTTTTCTTTTCATATTGCTACTTTTCACAACAAACTTTTTTCCTCTCGTCTTCATCGCACATTTGTTGGTGATGCGTTGCTGTCATTCTCTATTCATCGTGTTTGTAACGTGAAGAATATAAGAGAAGTGTTGCCAAGCGCTGCTCTGCCCTTTGTGTTGCTCGTCGGCTTATTTAATGAGGGCGGAGTTTACTCTGCTACTGTTTGTGCCGCCGACGCCAACTCCACCACTACCACTGCCGCCGCTACGCCAAACTTGTGACGCCTCGCACGGCTGAATCTGAGACGCCGTGCGCTCCAAAAGACACAGGAAACAAAAGAATTACGATGTCGCCGTTGTTTTTAAACTCGAGGGAAGCTGGAACTTAGAGAAAATGTAGGAAGATGTACTGTTCTCTCCTCCTTTCGTCTTCCTCCTTCCCTTTACTCCCTGACCTCTCACCTCACACACACACACACACACACACACACACACACACACACACACACACACACACACAAGAGGAAAGACTAATGACTAGCTACGACGCGCGCCATGAATACAAATGAAGGCGGAGAAGGGCGTCGTTCCGTTGTTTACAAAAGTTGGCACGAAAAGGTTGGGCCCATGACGTCACGAGCCAGCCAACCCCGGCAACTCCACTCTTGAGGCGCCTGAGATAAGATAAGCTTCCTGGTTGAGGTTATTTGTCTTAGAGAGAAAGGGAGAGGGAGAGGAGGAGAAGGAGAGGGAGAGGGAACACTTGAGGGAAGGTGGAAAAGCTGCAGAAAATGAGGTGATTTTGAACGCCAGCTAAAGTTTATGTTTTGTTATCCTCTCGTGTCTCTCCCGCCTGATGATGTAATTCGTTGAGGTGTGTGTGTGTGTGTGTGTGTGTGTGTGTGTGTGTGTGTGTGTGTGTGTGTGTGTGAGTCACTTAATGTATGCAGTTTTAATCATACCATTCGTCATGTTTACTACTATTTGTATTATATAATTTTCATTCATAAGGAGACTCAGAAGGGTGGCATAAAGAAAGGTAACGTGTACATACCTGTTGATTTTGTTGGTACGTTCCCCGCGTTTGGTGTTGTGTTGTGCCTGACGTCATTCATCATATTCACCACTGCATATATTATCTTCATTCACAAGGAGGAAAGATCAGGAGGTCGAGGAAAACAAACTTAAATATGTTACTTTAACCTCTTCAATTTTAACCTCTTCACATTTTTACCTTGAAATTTCTGTACAATTAGACCATTTTATTGACATTGGGAAGCGTTTATGGAGATCAGAAGATTAATGGTCAAAGTCTTCACTATTTTAATCCCTCACATGAGTTTTTGAAGCTGTACAAAATCACCAAATAGTAACCAGAATGAATATGGAAATTCGTCTTGGTACTGAAGGGGTTAATGGTCACTTTACCTTACGCTTGATTTGTAGTTGTAAAAAAAAAAAAAAAAGTCAGATCATTTTTACTATTATTTTTATTACATTATTTTCACACCCAGAATTGTGTAGGGAAAGGAAATACATTATACCAGTGATTTTGCTGTGATATTTTGTTTTGCTGTTTCGTATACGGAATTAACCCCTTCAGTACCATGACGCGTTTCCATATTCATTCTGCTTACTATTTGGTGATTTTACGCAGCTTCAGGAACTTATGTTGAGGAGCAAAATAGTGACGATTCTGCCCATTAATCTTCTGACCTCCATAGACCCTTCCTAATGTCTAATGGTCTAATCGTACACAAATCTCAAGGTAAAATTGTGTCCCAGTACTGAAAGGGTTAATGATATAATATAGTTGTAATAATGTAATTCATCATGTTATTTTCACTCTTTGCTGGGGTTAACCGGAAGTGCAAACATTGTAAGGATGGCAAATATGTACAAGTAAATTTTTCTTGTGCCACTTTTCTGTTTTATATCGAGTTTAGTCATGTAATTCGTCACCTTTAGTGTCATTCCTATCATGTTATTTTCACTCTATTGCACTGAACGGGAAAGTGTGAACAATATAAGGAAAACAAATGTATACCTGTGTTTCTTTCTATGGTAATTTTTTTTGTTGTTTTGCATCGTTTAAATGTATAATTTGTCTCATTTCCTGCTCTTCCTATCATGTTATTTTGACACATCACAGAACTTATTGGGGAGAAACAAAGGATGCATTAAAGGAAAGTAAATATGTATTCCAGTGATTTTTCTGTACTTTATTCTGTTTTTGTAGCAAGTTTTAGTACAATTCCTCATATCTAATGCCACCCTTATTATTTTCACTCATTAGACGACGTATCGGGGAAGTGCAAACAGTGTAAGGCATACAAATATATATATACACCAGTGATTTTTCTGTGTTATATTCTCTTTTGGAGTAAGTTTTAGTACAATTTCTCATATTTAATGCCACCCTTATTATTTTCACTCATTAGACGACGTATCGGGGAAGTGCAAACAGTGTAAGGCAAGCGAATATATACCAGTGACTTTTTATGCTGTGTTTTTGTGACTCGCCTCCTAATAAGCAAGGGAGACAGACACTCCTATCTGGAATTTGCTCGACACAAAGAGAAAATCGTGCTAGAACTTAATGAAGCGAGCAGAGTGACGCGCCTCAGGATGTCATTAGGAGGAAAAAATATATTGAAGGTAGAAAAAGATGAATTACACACGAGGTGATGAAGAAATACGAGCACATAATCCTAAGAGCATTAACACCGAATCGCATCCCTTTAACCAAACGCAGGTAAGGATCCCAGACAATCACTCTACATTACCAGGGGAAAAATAAATGAGACTCCCCCTTCCCGAATTACCAGCTAATGACACGTGTCGTAGAAAATGGGATGCAAGGCCACCCGGGATATAAAGTATAGCACTCGCCCAATGAAAAAAAAAGAAAAAGGTAAAGAAAACGAGACTTGGGTAATGGGACACAATAACTCCTGCATTAACAAGGAATTTTTTGACTCCAGACCACACAGAGAGGAAGAATGGTGGTGGTGGTGGTGGTGGTGGTGGTGGTGGTGGTGGTGCATCGGGGCGTGTGTGGGGTGATGATGGCTCAGGTTATGGTTAGGGTGAGGGTGAAGGCGCTGATTGTGGTGATTGTGGTGAGCTGTGGTGCGTAATTTTAGAAGCGTGTGGTGGCGTGCTGGTACAGTGTGGTGTGCTGTGCGGCCCGGTAACGGAGGTTGTATGTTTGTATTGCATTGATGTGGAGTTGTAACGGTGCAGTGATGCGTGTACGACAGATGTGTAGTGTTGGTTTTAGTATGTGTGGCTGTATGTTGCTTTTATTGGGCTCAGTTGGTGTGGTATGCTGGTGTGGTGTGTGGTGTGTCATGTTAGAGGGATGCGAGGTGTGTGTTTGTGTGTTGGCAGTCAAGTGTGTGGTTCTTTTATCTATTTATTTATTTTTTGTTAGTATGACTGTGTGTTTCTGCTGTGTTGGTCTGTACAGGTGTGTAAAAAGAAACTACATGTGTCTGTTTCTGTGGTGAAGTTTACAGTCAGTTTGTGGTGAAGTGTGTAGTTGTATATATGATTGTGAGCAATGGGATTCGTTATACAGGTGTGTAGGGTAGGTAATGTGTGTAGAAATGTATAGTGAAGTGCACTGTAAGTCTGTAGTGACGAGCAAATGTCTGTCGTGATATTTCCTTATGTACAAATATATGATGAAGGAGATGTTGGGCATAGCTTAGTGGTGAGGGAAGCAAAACTTTTAACATTATAAATCTGCTTGGAACTGAGATTTTTTCTTTTTACTCATAGTGAAGTACAAATATGCAGCGTCCTTGTCCGTGCTATGATGCATGAAGGCAGTGATGGCGGGCGAGTGATGGTAGAGACGGTGCACATTTAACGTTGACAACACGAGAAAGTCACGGCGAAACCAGTAGTGGGGAGAGGTGGAGGTCGTGATGTCACTGTAAACGAAGCGAAAACACACGAGACATAAATATGATGAATAGTGGCGGTGCAGGAGGCGTAGGTGATAAAGGCAGAGGAGATGATGCTGATAGTGAGACGGATGAGATGGATGACGGAGGAGAAAAAAAATAATAGTCACTCACCATTTTACAATTACGTGTCTCCCTGGCTGACCCCAAGCCTCGATGTGGGGGAGAAAAAACAGCGTCTAAAATTATCGAAATTACCACAATTATTTTGAAGAATTGTGTTCCAAAGCCGACCATCAGTCACACGAGAGAGGAGGATTAGAAGGCAGGAGGGTGAGGAAGGATGGGAGGGAGGCACAAGGGGTGGGAGACAGCAAGCGAAGGAGGGAGTGAGGGAGGGAGGGAGGCAGGGAGTGGCTTAGCTTGAGGAATAGACTGAAGAAAGGTGGGAAGAAAAATAAATGATGGAAGATCCTGGGATGAAGAAGAATATGTGACACAAGAGAAAGAGAGAGAGAGAGAGAGAGAGAGAGAGAGAGAGAGAGAGAGAGAGAGAGAGAGACGAGAACCTGAACTTTTTACGCTGCTACGAATATTCAGAAGCTATTACGACTCCTAATGATATATTGAGACACCAATTATAGACCAGCGTGTCTGTTAACATCTCGCTGTCTGGAGCAATGATATCACTTCTCTGCCTCTACACCGTCCACCACTAGCGCCGCCACTTGTCTACATCGCTGAACCACTGATAACTACAGCTGTATATCTTTCACCTAATGATAACCCAAACTTAGTGCATCTCCAGCGACTAAGAATCAACGCGCTTGCAAATAAGTCAGCCAAAGACACTCACCCGTACTTGTATTATTTCGAGCCAGTGATAATCAGGCTTGTTAATCTGCCGGCCGGTGCTGGGTAGGAGGAAAGGACTGGGGGAAGGAAGGTACTACTACAGGGCATCGAGGAGGTATCGGAGTGTATATATCACGACCCAATAAGGTTTGCGAGAGGCCGCCACGGGACTCGCTTCAACTCCGTCTTCCCTTCATGTAAGAGTTGTCCCTTATCTCAAGTTACAGGGCGGTACATGGGGAATACACCGCGGGGAGAGGAGAAAGCAAGGCAAGGAAGGAGGTAAATCAACAGAGGAGAGGCGACATTGAGGCCAGGCCGGGAGAAAAGGGCTGGAAATGAGATGAGATGAAGCATGACACCAATGCAACACCTGGTAATGAAAAGAGAGGTGTGGGATGAGGAGGAACAATACATGGATGGTAGAGGAAGAGCAGACCACATGCACGCCGGGGAATGTCAGGGAATGTTAGAAAATGTTAGAGCAGAGATGAAGGAGGACTGATAGAAGGGTTAATTGCGTGATTAATAATTCATCAAGGTGAAATTTCAAGAGGAAAGTCAGATGGGCGTCTTGATTTATTGAGTGTAAATAGGGTTTGTTGCTCCGAGATGAGGCTGTGCTGCTAATGGAGAGAAGCGATAAGGCTCATTGTAGGCAGTGGTGGGAGGATGAAAGTACGAGGTAGGAAGAGAGAGAGAGAGAGAGAGAGAGAGAGAGAGAGAGAGAGAAAGAGAAAGAGACAGTGTGTGTGTGTGTGTGTGTGTGTGTGTGTGTGTGTGTGTGTGTGTCAGATTCCACAAGAGGGTGGACGGCACTGCCAGGTAGGCGTCCCAACCTGCTAATGAGTGTTAGATACAGGTGACAAATGCCGAGAAAGGTACTCTGGTGTGTGTGTGTGTGTGTGTGTGTGTGTGTGTGTGTGTGTGTGTGTGTGTGTGTGTGTGTGTGTGTGTGTGTGTGTGAGTTTCTATGTGTGTATGTGTCCCCTTACAGCCAGAGGGACCTGTAATTGAGGGTGGAGAATTACAGGTGTGACGGAGGAGCAGGTGGGAGGAGGAGCACTGGGTCGGGAGAGCCTCAAGGGCGGAGAGAGAGAGAGAGAGAGAGAGAGAGAGAGAGAGAGAGAGAGAGAATGGGGGAAGAGAATGGGAGAGAATGCGCGTGCGCGTTCAACCAGGTGTGGGTTGTCTTAATGATACAGTCAAGAAGCTTCCAAAGGTAAACGCCTTAGCCACTGGCAGGGCAGGTGTAGGCTCCTGTCCCCTACAGGCTGCTGCTTACAAGAATGCATGCACACACACACACACACACACACACACACACACACACACACACACACACACACACACACACACACACACACACACACACACACACACACACACACACACACACACACACACACACACACACACACACACACACACACACACACACACACACACACACACACACACACACACACACACACACACACACACACACACACACACACACACACACACACACACACACACCTGCCACAGTGCCTACCAGCTGTGCCCTGATCGACGCGGCCGCCAGCTGAGGAGCAAGCTGGCGGAGAAGATGTTTGATAAAAGCTGAGGAAAAAAGATGAAAAATGAGCCTTTGAGTGGTAAGACTGCGGGTGGCGATCGAAATGGTTCAAGATACTCATTTGTAATCAGATAAAGAAACTGACCAATCTGCCTCAACGATCGGTGCTGATTCTCCGAGATAGCGCCGTCGTCTGGGATTACCTTGGTGCCATAAATCCCTTCCCGCAGAGGTGGTGAGGCCCTCTGCTGATTATCGACGCTGATTATCTGTCTGCGATTACGGCGAACTTTTAGAGCCTGGATTGAATAAGTCATTAAAGGAAAAGATGGTGGAGTTCTGTAAGTTGTATTCTCTCTCTCTCTCTCTCTCTCTCTCTCTCTCTCTCTCTCTCTCTCTCTCTCTCTCTCTCTCTCTCTCTCTCTCTGTGTGTGTGTGTGTGTGTTTTCCCAACCGTGCCAATGAGTTCAAAATATGAGTGTGGTTTTCTTTTTTTTCTTTTTTTCCTCGTGTTCTGATTGCACAATTTCTCCCCGTTTCTCGATTTCCATGTTCACCTAAATTCCTGGTGATATTTGCACTTTCATCGCTTTTGGTATCCTTTACACGTTTTGCCTTTCCTACGTCTTGCACAGTCTCGCTTTTTTTTCACGTAAACATCCCCTTTTGTTTCCTTGTCTTTACATTTCACTTGATCCCTCTTAACTTGCCTGTTTCTTTCCTCGCCAGGTAATCTTTTCTTATTTCTTTACGTTTGTTTCTCGTTGCTTAACAATGAGCTGTGTTGCAGTTTCACTTTATTTCGCTTTTCTTTCATTCTCTCTTGTTTTGGGTCATCTAGCAACAGGATCTCCTCTCTTACCTCTTCCTGAGTCTCTGTAGGAAGCATCAGAGGCTCGCCAGGTATGCCCGAGACCTTGATTGTGCCTCAGGACTATTACACAAATCGTCTCTTATTCGAGGCCTTTTGTGGACAGAGATCCTGCGTATGAATTATCCTGTGTAGGAATTCTCAGGTGAACGAGGGACGAGAGGGAGTGGTTGTGTAGGAATTCTCTTTGTGTGTGTGTGTGTGTGTGTGTGTGTGTGTGTGTGTGTGTGTGTGTGTGTGTGTTGGGTTATCATTGTCCTTAGATGCTAGCTGTTAACCCTTTCAGTACTGAGACGCACTTTTACCTTGAGATTTGTGCACGATTAGGCCATTTTATTGACATTAGGAAGGATCTATGGAGGTCAGAAGATTAATGGCCAGAGACTTCACTATTTTAATACCCACGTAAGTGTCTGAAGCTGTATAAAATCACCAAATAGTAACCAGAATGAATATGAAAACGCGGCATAGTACAGAAAGAGCTAAAACTGAAAATCCTGTACTCTGTGGCCAATAAACTATCTATCTATCTATCTCTGTGTGTGTTTAAAAGAGCACTCACTAAATCAAACCAAACCTAACCTAACCGCACATCCACTAATAATTATTTCATATGCAAGGTTTAGAGCAGAAGTTTGTTTTTCCTTGATGTCACAGCGGTATGAGATTCAGTGTAGCCATGTACTCAGGTATTCTGAAGTGAGGACAGGTTTACCAGGTGGCTGTCCATTATGCCCCTAAGTATGCTGGAAGGATGTGCGTGGAGGAGCTGGTTTGGGCAGGATGGAAGGCTAGGATGATGATGACAGAGAGAGAGAGAGAGAGAGAAGGAAGAAGATAAAGAGGAAGGATACATGGAAGGAAGGATGGAAAAAAGAAGGGAAGGGATGGGAGTAAGCCAGTAAGGAAGCGTTAATCTCATTTGTACATTAAATCAAGGTTATAAACGAGAGAACATTGAACGACTCAGTGTACGTTATTACCTAAGAATAAACTGAGAAATGGTTAAGATTAATAGGGATGTCATTTCGACCGTGATGTCTGAGGCAAAAAGTTCTTAATGCGAAAACTTCTTCACGTCCAGATTTCATTTCCCGGTAACCTTTACAGCAAGAGAGAGAGAGAGAGAGAGAGAGAGAGAGAGAGAGAGAGAGAGAAAAGACGGTCCTGATAAATATAGGAGTACGAAATTTGATGCGATTCGTGTGTGTGTGTGTGTGTGTGTGTGTGTGTGTGTGTGTGTGTGTAGTGGAAAGGTAACGACCAATGTTGGAATCTCGTTAGAGCATCGTAATGGCCCCAAGCTCTTGTTTGGAGGAGCTTGGCAGATGAGGCAGCAAGGAGGGTGGAGTACGCCTGATTGTGTGTGTGTGTGTGTGTGTGTGTGTGTGTGTGTGTGTGTGTGTGTGTGTGTGTGTGTGTGTGTGTGTGTGTGTGAGGCCCCACCTTCGCTTACGGTGTTTGTAGTAATGATTATGTATAAGAGTAGTGTTAATGGAGAGAAGGAGGAGGAGGAGGAGGAGGAGGAGGAGGAAGAGGAGGAGGAAGTAAGGAGAAAAATTGGTGGTGGTGTTGAATTATAAGAGAAGTGTGACTGATAAACGAGAGAGAGAGAGAGAGAGAGAGAGAGAGAGAGAGAGAGAGAGAGAGAGAGAGAGAGAGAGAGAGAGAGAGAGAGAGAGAGAGAGAGAGAGAGAGAGAGAGAGAGAGAGAATAGCTAAAGGAAAAGAAATTAAATCAAAACAAAAACTGACAGAAAGGAAAATAACAACGCCTTTTCAGAATATAACACACACACACACACACACACACACACACACACACACACACACACACACACACGAATGATGACAAACAGCCACACCAACACGTGGACTCGCACATGCATCAAGGGAGACAGACACACACAAGGCGAGGGGCAGAGACAGGATCAGAAGATGAAGACAGACAGAGAAACAAGGCAGACGTTCTAAGCGGCGTGTGAGGAGAATACTAACTGACACACACAGATCAGACAGAAACCAGGACACACACACACACACACACACACACACACACACACACACACACACACACATGCACACATACACTAAGAGAGATGTTTTGTTGTTATTGTTGTTGAAATATGCGGTTGGACACAATTTTCTAATATATTTTTGCATTAAGCTGCTAAATAGGCATGTAAGAAAATCTGTCTCTCGGTGAACATCGATTTTTCTGACACTTTGCTCTGTACGCTGATACATAATAAGAAAATTTTTCTTGTGTATTTAACCCCTTCAGTACCATGGCGCGTTTTTATATTTATTCTGCTTAATATTTGGCGATTTTGTACAGCTTCAGAAACTTATGTAATGGGAATGAAACAGTGAAGACTGTGGCTATTAATCTTTTGACCTCCATAGACCATTCCTAATACAAATAAAACCATCTACTCTTACCCAAACTCAAGGTAGAAAATGTGTCTCTGGTACTGAAGAGGTTAAATTGATCAATAAATATTTACTGAGTGAGCCTCGATTTAGCTGACAGTTTACTATGTACAGTACACTAATGCATAATAGGAAAATTCTGCTTGTGTATCCAAAATGAGCAATAAATGTCTGCTTCTATCTAATTATTTATTTATTTTCACATATGCTGTCTGTTAGAATGGCCATTAATGTTTATCTTTCTTTCTTTCCTCAGGTGAGTATCAGTGACATCGCCTTCCTGTTGACATCATCCAGGTAACATCAACGTCTGGACTTTCCTTTAACCCCTTCAATACTTGGACACATTCTTTACCCTGAGATTTGTGTACGATTAGACGATTTTATTTACATTAGAAAGTGTCTATGGAGGTCAGAAGATTAATGGCCAGAGTCTTCACCATTATAATCTTCTACATGAGTTTCTGAAGCTGTATAAAATCACTATGCAGTAAGCAGAATGAGTAAGAAAACGCGTCATGATACTGAAGAGATTAAGAATATCATGTCTTCATCACCTTCCTCTCCTTCCTTACTTCGTTTTCTTTATGTATGTGTTATTTTTAGTGCCATTGTTGTATATCCTTTGTTACTGATCAAATTTACTCATTACTTGATTTACCTTACCTTACAATTTCATTACTTACATTTTATGACCCTCCTGTTCCTTTGTTTTCTTGACTTACATCTCATTGTCCCGATGCCCGCTGCTCCCTGTTTATTTACTCCCACATTCGATACATTTATCACGAGGGTCCACTTTGTATTAATGTCCAGGCCATTATCTCGCCATTATTAGTGTTCGTATTGTATTTCACTTCCTCATATTCTCTCCTCCAACACGAAGCCTTATTCATACGAGTCCATTATAGTTTCGGAACCTAATAAAGAATCGACAACATCGGCAATAAGCAAAGAGCATCGAGATTCCCCCTTGCCATTAGGATCCAACCCCTTTTCAGACGGTCCCGTATTCCCTTATACAATCCCACGAACCATTGACTTGCGATGCTCACTTTCCCTTGGGCGTGATGGCCGGCCGCTCCCTCGCTTCTCTATACCAAGATAATTTACTGCTCCAGCGACTTTAGATCCCGTAGGTGTCTTGAATGCCATTGGGTTCTGCTATGGACGAGATATGGTGAAGGTCAGTACAAGTGGCGGAAGATACAAGGGAGATGCTGTGGCAGGAGGTTGTGTTAGGGGTTGTGTGTGTCTGTAGACGGAGAGGAGGCGTGTGTGGGGACTTGTGAGCAAATGGAGGATGGATATGAAGGGTTGGTAAGGCAGGATGTGGCAGGAGAGGAGGTGTGGAGTGAGCTAATAAGGGAACTCTGAGACGGCATCGGGGTCTTGATGTGCGCGGCGGGACGGAGTGTGCGAGGAAAAGGGAGAAAGGGGCGTAGATGATGATGCTGGGCCGGAATACGTAAAGGAGGAAGAAGGGGCGGGAAGGGAGGTGAGCCAGGGGAAAGAAGGATGGAAGGGGGAGGCGAGATAGAAGGGAGGGAGGGGGAAATGAAATATAAATGAAGGAAGGGAAGGGGAGATTAGATGGAAGGTAAGGAAGAATGAGAAGGAAATGGATGAAGGAAGGAAGGGAAGGTGAGGTAGAAAGGAAGAAGAAAACGGGCAGATGAGATAAAAGGGAAGGAGAGAAGGAAGGAAGGAAGAGAGATGAGAAGGAAAGGAAGAAAGGCAGAAGGAGATGAGAAGAGAATAAGGAAGGCAGAATGAGGTGAGAGGGGAAGGAAGGGAGTGAGGGGAAGGTGAGGGTTGCGAGAGATGGCGTGAAGGTGCGTAATTCTCCCAGCAACTCTGGTTCTGGAGGAAGCGGGAGGCTCAGCGCGCGTGAATAATGCCCTCCAACTGACGCCCGGAGAATTTGCATGTCGTGGATGGTTCGGAAGGTCGTAAACGGCCGCCAAGGACTCGGAAGCGTCACCTTTACTGCCACTAAAACTAAGGATGAAAGCAGATGACTGTCGTTGGGTTAACTGTAATGAAACCCTTGACAGCGCCTTGGAAACTTCATTGAAATGTTAACTGCGCCTTACGTAACTCTTGTCCGTGTAATATACATGTAAGGCGACGCTGCTCCGCCTCTCCCAGCCATCGTAAAGGCCTCAAGATCCCCGTCACTGTCTCCAAGGTGAGGATGACCCCTTCCTCGCACCCTCAGCCCGTCCACAGGGTCACCGTCCTCAGGGTAGGAGCATGACGCCACTCTCCAGCGGCCTGAGAGAGGACGCTGTAGAGTCTCCGTAGAATTACGCTATAAATTGAGTGTCCAGTGAGCGTGGTGCTTTGGGTGCGCTGAATGTGACGTCACGAGGTCATTTCTGGTGCGTGATTGGTGCGCCGCGTTCGTGCCGCGCGGTGATTGGCGGAGGAGTAATTGCTGCCTCCAGTGGATTTGTCAAGGAGCTATTTATGGTTCCGTTTATTTGGTGTCAATAGTGAGCTGTGAGTGTTGCATGTCTTGCTTCCCCCCAGGCCCCGTCCCTCTCTGGCCTGGGGCGCCGCGGGTCTGTGCTTCGTGTGGCGTTACTTTCTATTATTTACAACGACCGATAGATCAAAACCGGCGGCCTTACTCAACTTGAGTTATGCAGCGCAGAGCCTTGTGTGAAGCCCGTGAAGGTTCTTGAGTAATGAATGCTGATGGTGTTTGATGTCTCCACTTGTATCACTGCGTATTTATTTACCTTTTTATGGGCTGTGTGTGTACAAATAGATGTCCGAGTAAGTGTTTATATGTTTATTGACTCGTTTATTTATTGCATCGTGTGTTCACTATAGCACATATATAACAATTAGAGTGTTCACGGGGCGACAGAATGGAAAGCCGGTATAATTTCAGTCGCGGTTACCCACTCGCCCCTCCAGCACCAGCAGCAGCAGCAGCAGCAGCAGCCAGGTGAGGCCGCAGCTGCCCGGCGGCGAGGTGGCCATTAGTTCCTCTCCGCGAGCGCCTCACGTACAGTCTTTATTGCAGGACGGTCGTCGCTCCTCACGTCGGGCCAACATCCTGGCTTAGGGAGGTCACTCTTGACGTGAGGCGGCGGCCGCTGGGGAACCTGAGGTCGTGTTTGGGGTCACGGGTGAGGAGAGGGCGCGCTGTCAATACATCTCCCTCCTCCTTCATCTCCCTCCTCCTTCCTGGGCGTGATGGAAATAATGGAAGGACGTTAAATGAAAGGAAGGAACCTCGTCCGCCCCTCCTTGTATGGATGCCAGACCTATTTCGCGGTGGATATTAAAACGGTATTAGGTTATTATGTATATCGGATGTGTGGGATGCGTGTTATTACTCTCCCGGACGTCAAGAAACAGACGGCGCGGGCCAGGAGGTAATAACAAACGAGTGACGTGGTAATGGGCGAACGCAGATGAGATAAGATGTGTTTAGCTGCGGCTCAAGTAAACACGTCTATATTAGTGACGCTGGCTAGGAAACCTTTATTACTACTACTACTACTACTACTACTACTACTACTACTACTACTACTACTACTACTACTACTACTACTACTACTACTACTACTACTACTACTACTACTACTATTACTACCACTCTTGCTAACATAAAAAAAACACCATCACCACTGTTTCTTAGACCACCAGCACTATTTAATCTAACCCATTACCGCTGCCCTTGACTTCACCAGCGCGTCACTTCACCACGACACCCGCGTCACACCCAAACAACCAGCAGCGCCTCACCGAACCAGCTGACGACACTACAAGATTGAGACACACACCCTCCACTCACCCCGTCCCTCAGTGCGGCAGTGAGACATAAAAACGAGCGTAGTGGGAGCGATGATTGAGTATAATGAGGCGTGACCCTGGCCGGGGGTAATGAAACACGGTGATTCAGCCAGTCTCGGGGCCTTGAGGAGTGCTGGAGGGGACTTGAGGGCTAGAGAGAAATGCCACGGTGAGGATAAGGGGTCTGTAGAGGACTTGGAGCATCTGATGAGGAGTCCTTGCACGTGAAGGGGAGAAGAGGGAATGTGGGAGGAAAGGGAAGGGTTACATGTAGGGAAGGGAGGAAGGGAGGACAGTAGGAAGGGGTGTGTGTGTGTGTGTGTGTATCTACGGCAGGGTTTGGATTACATTTGCATTTAATTAGCATATGATTTCCTTTGATTTGAGTATCCCTCCTCCCCGCTTGTTTTCTCTGATGAGTTTATGGACGTACTAATTTCATCACTCCGCGTGTAATCTCGTGGGTATTAATTTAGTGCGTGTACAAACAAGACCTCGTTGAATGGCGCGGGCCTGGCCATTCTACCTGCTGATTAACGTGTAGGGTTATTACCGCTCCAGGTGAAGGAGGAACAGGTGTCAGGTGAAGGGAAGGACGCCGGTCACACCTTCCTCACACCTCCCCTCACCTTCACACCTTCTCCTCACCTTCACCTTACTTTTCCCTCACCTTCCCTGCACCTTCCCCTCACCTCGTCACCTTCCTCACACCTTCCTCACACCTTCCCCTCATCTGCCCCTCACTTTCTTCTCACCTTCCCGTCACTTTCCCCTCACCTTCCCCACACCCTCCCCTCACCTTCTCCATACCTTCTCAACTTCCCAACACCTTCCTCACACCTTTCCCTCACCATCCCCTCACCTTTCCCCACACCTTCTCACCTTCCCCACTCCTTCCCCATACCTTCCCCTCACCTTCCCCTCACCTTCCTCACACTGACACTCGCTACCTCTTCAGTCTGTGCGGCGAAAAAGGAAGTGGATAATTAGCAAGTTAAGAAACGAACATAGATGGAAAGCAATAAAGAAAAGAAACAAGTATGGAAAGAGTAAATAGAAAGAGTAAAGAATTAAATAAAAATGTGAGTTACAAAGCATAATGGACAAGCAGGAAATGCATAAACAGACGTTGAAGGTAAAGAAAATTGAGGAAAAAAGAGGAAAATAAGTGAGTGAAATACGAGACATAAGCAAACAGATAAGAGAATGTAAAAAACCCTCATAAGTAAAAAGCGTTGAAAATCTGTGCTTTATGTATTTCGTTCCCGCGTTAACCATCTTTACGAGTGTTCTTCCGTGTCGCCTCGCTGTACTTTTAAACCTCACCGTCACGATTTACGGCATTTCCAACGTGGCTCATTGTGTAGTATATGGAACCACATTTCTAAACACTTCGTTGTCCTATTTCCTACATTCAACAGGCTTTGGTGCAAGTAACTGGGGTTTTCGAGGGTGTTTTCATGACTAGTGAGAGATGAACGAGGTTACAACAGGCTTCGGTGCAAGTAACTGGAGTTTTTGAGAATGTTTTCATGCCTTTAGTGAGAGATTAATGAGGTTACATTCCGCAACTGAGCTTTTCGAGGCTGTTTTCATGACTAGTGAGAGATTAACGAAGCTTCTGCATTATCAGTAGGGATAACACTCATGAGAGCCTTACGAAACATACTTGGGTAGTGATAATCGTTCTTTTGAGAGATCTAACTCGCGGTGGCCCATCTGAGACACTACATTGGATCTCCACTACATTCAAGAGGTTCTACATGAAGTTATACTGATTTTTAAGCGTGTTTCTATGCTTTTAGTGACAGTTTAATATTATTTCTACGTTATTAGCAGCAGAAACACCATTGGGAATCTTGTTAATCATATATGTGGTCATTCTGACATTTAAAAGGCTCTACACAAAGTTGCACTGTTTTTTAAGTGTGTTTTTATGCTTTTAGTGACACGGTCCGAGTGTAGGTTGGGCTTCCTCACTCGGGACAACGGTTTCCTAGCGGGTGGGCTTTGAGATAGGAGGTACCACAAAAAGTATCCCCTTTAGCCCATAGATTCCCGTGAAAAGCCCACATGGTATAGAGAGAAAAAAAAAATAAGCGTGTTTTTTTTTTGTTTTTAGTGACAGGTTAATATTTTTTCTACATTATTACCACAATGTAAATATTTTATTTACCCGGCTAATCATCTAACATTTAAAAGGCTCCATATGAAGTTACACTGTTTTTCAAGCGTGTTTTTTATGCTTCTAGGGACAAGTTAACATTATTCCTACATTACCAGCAGAAGCACTCTTTGGACCCCGGCTAATTGTCTCTGTGGTCGTTCTGACATTTGAAAGGCTCTACATGAAGTTACACTAATTTTGAAGTGTGTTTTTATGCTTCTAGGGACATATTAATATTATTCCTACATTATCAGTAGTATAAGCACTCTTGGGAACCTGGTTGATCGTCCCCATTGCCAAAAGTCTCTACGTGAAGTTACAGTGTTTTTTTTATCGTGTTTTTATGCTTCTAGGGACATATTAACATTAGAAAGAGTAAAGAATTAAATAAAAATGTGAGTTACAAAGCATAATGGACAAGCAGGAAATGCATAAACAGACGTTGAAGGTAAAGAAAATTGAGGAAAAAAGAGGAAAATAAGTGAGTGAAATACGAGACATAAGCAAACAGATAAGAGAATGTAAAAACCCTCATAAGTAAAAAGCGTTGAAAATCTGTGCTTTATGTATTTCGTTCCCGCGTTAACCATCTTTACGAGTGTTCTTCCGTGTCGCCTCGCTGTACTTTTAAACCTCACCGTCACGATTTACGGCATTTCCAACGTGGCTCATTGTGTAGTATATGGAACCACATTTCTAAACACTTCGTTGTCCTATTTCCTACATTCAACAGGCTTTGGTGCAAGTAACTGGGGTTTTCGAGGGTGTTTTCATGACTAGTGAGAGATGAACGAGGTTACAACAGGCTTCGGTGCAAGTAACTGGAGTTTTTGAGGATGTTTTCATGCCTTTAGTGAGAGATTAATGAGGTTACATTCCGCAACTGAGTTTTTCGAGGCTGTTTTCATGACTAATGAGAGATTAACGAAGCTTCTGCATTATCAGTAGAGATAACACTCATGAGAGCCTTACGAAACATACTTGGGTAGTGATAATCGTTCTTTTGAGAGATCTAACTCGCGGTGGCCCATCTGAGACACTACATTGGATCTCCACTACATTCAAGAGGTTCTACATGAAGTTATACTGATTTTTAAGCGTGTTTCTATGCTTTTAGTGACAGGTTAATATTATTTCTACGTTATTAGCAGCAGAAACACCATTGGGAATCTTGCTAATCATATATGTGGTCATTCTGACATTTAAAAGGCTCTACACAAAGTTGCACTGTTTTTTAAGTGTGTTTTTATGCTTTTAGTGACACGGTCCGAGTGTAGGTTGGGCTTCCTCACTCGGGGCAACGGTTTCCTAGCGGGTGGGCTTTGAGATAGGAGGTACCCCAAAAAGTATCCCCTTTAGCCCATAGATTCCCGTGAAAAGCCCACATGGTATAGAGAGAAAAAAAAAAAAAAATAAGCGTTTTTTTTTTGTTTTTAGTGACAGGTTAATATTTTTTCTACATTATTACCACAATGTAAATATTTTATTTACCCGGCTAATCATCTAACATTTAAAAGGCTCCATATGAAGTTACACTGTTTTTCAAGCGTGTTTTTTATGCTTCTAGGGACAAGTTAACATTATTCCTACATTACCAGCAGAAGCACTCTTTGGACCCCGGCTAATTGTCTCTGTGGTCGTTCTGACATTTGAAAGGCTCTACATGAAGTTACACTGATTTTGAAGTGTGTTTTTTTATGCTTCTAGGGACAGATTAATATTATTCCTACATTATCAGTAGTATAAGCACTCTTGGGAACCTGGTTGATCGTCCCTATTGCCAAAAGTTTCTACGTGAAGTTACAGTGTTTTTTTTTATCGTGTTTTTATGCTTCTAGGGACATATTAACATTAGAAAGAGTAAAGAATTAAATAAAAATGTGAGTTACAAAGCATAATGGACAAGCAGGAAATGCATAAACAGACGTTGAAGGTAAAGAAAATTGAGGAAAAAAGAGGAAAATAAGTGAGTGAAATACGAGACATAAGCAAACAGATAAGAGAATGTAAAAACCCTCATAAGTAAAAAGCGTTGAAAATCTGTGCTTTATGTATTTCGTTCCCGCGTTAACCATCTTTACGAGTGTTCTTCCGTGTCGCCTCGCTGTACTTTTTAAACCTCACCGTCACGATTTACGGCATTTCCAACGTGGCTCATTGTGTAGTATATGGAACCACATTTCTAAACACTTCGTTGTCCTATTTCCTACATTCAACAGGCTTTGGTGCAAGTAACTGGGGTTTTCAAGGGTGTTTTCATGACTAGTGAGAGATGAACGAGGTTACAACAGGCTTCGGTGCAAGTAACTGGAGTTTTTGAGAATGTTTTCATGCCTTTAGTGAGAGATTAATGAGGTTACATTCCGCAACTGAGCTTTTCGAGGCTGTTTTCATGACTAGTGAGAGATTAACGAAGCTTCTGCATTATCAGTAGGGATAACACTCATGAGAGCCTTACGAAACATACTTGGGTAGTGATAATCGTTCTTTTGAGAGATCTAACTCGCGGTGGCCCATCTGAGACACTACATTGGATCTCCACTACATTCAAGAGGTTCTACATGAAGTTATACTGATTTTTAAGCGTGTTTCTATGCTTTTAGTGACAGGTTAATATTATTTCTACGTTATTAGCAGCAGAAACACCATTGGGAATCTTGCTAATCATATATGTGGTCATTCTGACATTTAAAAGGCTCTACACAAAGTTGCACTGTTTTTTAAGTGTGTTTTTATGCTTTTAGTGACACGGTCCGAGTGTAGGTTGGGCTTCCTCACTCGGGACAACGGTTTCCTAGCGGGTGGGCTTTGAGATAGGAGGTACCACAAAAGTATCCCTTTAGCCCATAGATTCCCGTGAAAAGCCCACATGGTATAGAGAGAAAAAAAAAATAAGCGTGTTTTTTTTTTGTTTTTAGTGACAGGTTAATATTTTTTCTACATTATTACCACAATGTAAATATTTTATTTACCCGGCTAATCATCTAACATTTAAAAGGCTCCATATGAAGTTACACTGTTTTTCAAGCGTGTTTTTTATGCTTCTAGGGACAAGTTAACATTATTCCTACATTACCAGCAGAAGCACTCTTTGGACCCCGGCTAATTGTCTCTGTGGTCGTTCTGACATTTGAAAGGCTCTACATGAAGTTACACTAATTTTGAAGTGTGTTTTTTTATGCTTCTAGGGACATATTAATATTATTCCTACATTATTAGTAGTATAAGCACTCTTGGGAACCTGGTTGATCGTCCCCATTGCCAAAAGTCTCTACGTGAAGTTACAGTGTTTTTTTTATCGTGTTTTTATGCTTCTAGGGACATATTAACATTATTCCTACATTATCAGTAGTAGAAGCACTCTTGGGAACCTGGTTAATCGTCCCTGCGGTCTTGTAACACAGTCGTGGTGAGAGAGAGCGAAGTGTTTCAAAATAAGGGCCGCGGTGTGAAGGGTGGCGGTGTTTTTGTGCCCTGTTTGCCGCACCTCGTATGTCATCGACGCACATACGCCCTGTCAACCCTTCCTTTGTGGGACCCTTGCCGTGTTGCTATATATTTTCCTCTTACTAGCTCTTAACTTCTTTTTTTCTTTTTTTTCTTCTTTTTTTCGTCTCTTTTTTTTCTTTCCAGGAGCTTTCACTTCCATTTGTCTTTGTTCTCGTGTATGTATATATTCAGATCTCTTTTGGAGGGGAATGGGGGTGAGTTGTTTTTTTGTGGTGATTTTATACAGCTTTAGAAACTCATGTGTGTGATTAAAATAGTGAAGACTGTGGCCATTAATCTTATGACCTCCATAGACCCTTCTTAATGTCAATAAAAGGGTGTTATCGCAGCCAAACTGTCTTAAAATGCCGCAAAAATATGCCAAACTGTATTAAAATGCTCCAAAATCATGCCAAACTGTCTTAAAATATCCCAAAAACATGACAAACTGTCTTAAAATGCCCCAAAAACATGCGAAACTGTCTTAAAATACTCCAAAAAACATGCCAGTGTCTTAAAATGCCCCAAAAGCATGCCAAACTGTCTTGAAATGTCCCCAAAACATGCCAAACTGTCTTAAAATGCCACAAAAACATGCCAAACTTTCCAGGAGCTTTCACTTCCATTGTCTTTGTTCTCGTGCATGTATATATTCAGATCTTTTTTTTTTTGAAGGGAACGGGAGTGAATTGTTTTTTATCTATCTTGAAATGCAGTTGCTCTCTTTTCTCTTCTGTTCGATTAAATGCTTTTTTTTTTGTGTGTGTGTGTGTAATGGCGTAAGTCTTTTTTATCTTAGCTTTTTTTTATTATTTACTTAGTTTCGCTTCTGTTATCACTTCTATTTTTTTTTCTTTTCTATTTCCTTTTCTTTCTTTTTTAAGCTACTCGTATTTGATCAGTTTATCTTTTTTTCTCTCCCATTTTCAGCTTGTCATTTTGCTGTTTGGTTTTAATCTCTCAGTTTTTCCTGTCATCTTTTTTATTGACTTTTATTCTCCACGTTAACTCTTATTTGTTTTTAATCTCCCATCCTTTATTGCAAAACGAACCTTCCTACTCTAGTTGAATATTCTCCTCCTCCTCCTCCTCTCTCTCCTCCTCCTCCTCCTCCTCCTGCTCCTCTTATCATGTAATCCTCTCTTTCTCTTTTTTTCCCTCCCATCTCGCGCGGCCTCTTCACTTCACTCCTCCCTTCTCCTTATCCCTCAGCCTCACCTTTTTTCCTAGACAATGACGCCCTTCTCCTTCATTCTCCTCCTCCTCTTCTCTCTCTTTTCCTCCTGCCGGGCATAAACTGAGGAAGGTGAAGCGGGGCGGGGCGAGACGAGCCGAGGAGGGGTGAGGAGGGGCGAGACGGGGTAGTGTGCGTATAATTGCCTGCTTGCAACAGGTGCTCTCTGCCTCCTAATGGTCCACTCGCCTCCCGCCCCTCCAACCTTGCCAGAGGAGACGCAGCGAGGAGAGACAAGCGAGGAGGTGGAAGGTAAAGATGGGGAAGGGAAGTGGTACGTGTTTGTGTTAAGGAATTGAGGTTTAGCTGGAGAAGAAAGGGAGGAAAGGAAAGACATGTGGTTTGATCAGGTCTAGGAAGGTGGAAGGTAAGTATGGGAGGGGTGGTGGCAGTTATGTTTTGAGAGAGTAGAAAAAATGAGGAAAAGATTGGAGTAAGGTGGAAAGTTAAGGAAACATCAGGAGTTTTGTTTGAAGGAACTGAGGTAGAGAGGAAAAGGCATAGAGGAAAAGAAAGGAGGAAGGTCAAGGAGGGAAAGAAAATGAATAAAGCAAAGAGGACGAGAGGTTTTCGATTGAGAAGGAGAAAGGGAAGAAAGGAAGAGCGTGAGATTTGATAAAATATAGGAAGGTGTAAGTGTAAGAATGGGAAATGGTGATGGTGCTTAAGTTTTCTCAGAGTAGACAAAAATAAAAAAGATTAGGAAAAAAATATTGGAGAAAAAGATTGGAGAAAAATGGGATAAATTAGATAAAAAGATAGGAGAAAAATATTGGAGGAAAACAATAGAGAAAAAATGAGAAAAATAAGAAAAAAAGACTGAAGAAAAGTGGAAGATTAGGGAAAGATCAGGAATTTGTTTGAAGGAACTGAGGTAGAGATGAAAACACAAAGAGGAAAAGAAATGAGGCAGGTCAAAGAGGCAAAGTAACGGGATAAAGAAAGGAGAACGAAAAGACTTCAGGAAAGAGAAACTGTAAAACTTTGCTTGAAAGAACTGGAGTCTTGGCAGAGGAGGACAGAAAGGAAAAAGAAGTCAAATATAAAGAGGAAAGAAAGATGGAAGGACGTTGGAAAGTAAAGATGAGAAGGACAAATCGTAGAAGTTTGCTTTAAGGAACCGAAGAAGACCAATAAAGAAAGGAATAAGGAATAAAGAAGTAGGGAAGGTGGAAGATAAAGTTAGGACAAAGAAACTGTAGTAACACTTGGCTTTACTGAACGGAGGTCCTGTTTGCCTAAGTAAAGAGAGCGACAAAGAGAAAGGAAGATGTAAAGAAGTGAAGAAAGGAGGAAGATAAAGATAGGAGAGAGAAATGGATGGATTAAAAACCTTCCCACGCCACGGAGAAGAGAAAGGGAGGATGACAAAGAAAAAGGGAAGGAAGGATGTAAGAGAGAGAGAGAGAGAGAGAGTCAAGGTGGAAAGAAATGAACAGTGGCATCTTTAACGTTGTGATTCAATTCAGCTCTTTCTCCTTCCCTCCCTTTCCCTCTTCTTCTCCCTCTCCCTCTCTCCTCTCCTCCTCCCCGCTCTCTCAACTTTCTATCAGGGCACACGCACGCGGTCACCTGTGAAAGAAAAGGAGCAAAAACACTGGAGGCAATAACAAAAAATAATGAATGGAATGACCTGCAGTAAGAGAGAGAGAGAGAGAGAGAGAGAGATTAACTTGAATTTACTTTCCACCGCATCCCATTCACTTCCTCCTCCTTTTCTTCCTCCTCCTCCTCCTCCTCCTCCTCCTCTTCCTCCTCCTCTTACTTTGTGTAATATTAATGTATTAAAACGAGGATTTCTCTTGCTTAAATCAAAGAAATAATTGGTCGGATTTGAGAGAGAGAACAGTTTTTATTGGTGGTATTTCAAGGTACTTTTTCCCTTCCGTCCCATCATATTCTCCTAAATTATGCGTCAGCTTTTAAAAGAATAGAATTTTGGTGCCGTAATTAAGGGGGAGGGGAAGGCGTGTTTACAAAAATAATCATCCAATTTCAATCTTCCTTTTAAAGTTGACGGGGTTGGGAGGGAGGTAGGGAGGGGGCTTGATTCTCCTCCTCCTCCTCCTCCTCCTCCTCCTCCTCCTCCTCCTCCTCCTCCTCCTCCTCCAATCACTTGTTCCCTTGATCTAAATTGCCTCATATTACTTATCGTTTTCTCTTCTTTTAATTATCGATGTTTTAAAATCTACAATAATTAAGTCAAATTTATACCACTTCTTCTTCTTCTTCTTCTTCTTCTTCTTCTTTTTTTTTTTTTTTATATAAGTGAGTGTTGAAAGGCGCTTCTTTTCCCTACCCCCCCCTCCTCCTGCGTCTTGCAAACCACTCCCGTCTTACTCCAGCCTTTTATAGCGAGGCCCTAAACCTTCCTTTGTGCCTCCTAACGCCTCCTCCTCGGTGCTCCGTCGCTCCTCCCCTCACCAGCGTCTTAACTCTCGCCTTGTCTCGAAGTTATTTTTTGAAGGTAATTTCATTTTTTTTTTTCAGTCTTTTAGTCATGTTTTGTGTTTTATTACGTTTTTTTTCCTCTTTTAATCTTCTTTATTGTTTTTTTTCTTTTTTTTTCCTCTCCTTGTCTCGAAGTTATTTTTTGAGTCAACTTCATCTTTTTTTTAGTCTTTTTGTCTTGTTTTGTGTTTTATTACGTTTTTTTCTCTTCTTTTACTCTCCTTCTTTAGTCTTTCTCTCTTGTTATGTGTTTATTGTTTTATTTCCTCTTTTTTTTCACTTTCCTACCATTTTTTTTAGTCATCTTTTGTTTTTTCCCCTCTTCTGTTTTGCCTTTCCCTCTCTTCTCGTCGATATTTTTCTTTTTACTCCTTTTCTCTTATATAATGATTTTTTTTTTATTTTCCCCTCTTCTATTGTCTCCATATTGTTTTTCCCCTTTTCTTTCGTCTTGTTTTGTTTTTTCCCCTTTTTGCTTTGCTTTTTCCCTCTTCTATCATGTTTTTGTTTTATTTTCCCCTCTTCCATTATGTTTCTGGCTTTGCTTTCCCCTCTGTCTTGTTTGTTTCGTTTTTCCCCTCTTATTTCGATGCTCCGTCGATTTTTCCCCTCAGTAGTGTCTTAATTATCTCTCTGTTTCTTATTCCTCCCTTTCTTAATTTGTTTTTCTACTCCTTTTTTTTTATTATTTCAAGTTTTTCCCTCTTCGAAAATCATTTTTTTATGTCTCTTTTGTTTCTCGTTTTTTTCCTGCCAGTAGTGTATTTATTATCCTTGTCTGTGTCTTACTCTATTGGCGATTGCTTTTTTTTTACTTCTTTCTTTTGTTAATTTTATGTTTTTATTCTGTTTCTCTATTGTTCGTCTTTTCTATTCTCTTTCTTCGTTTTTTTTTTCCTCTCAGTGGCGTCTTTATTGTCCTTCTCTGTTTCTTTTTCTTACATTCATAACTGTTTTTCCTCCTTTTCTCTCCTTTTTTTCACTTTTTCACTTCGACTATCTTTCTTTAACGCCTCTTCTTTTGTTTCCCCGTCGTTTTTTTCTTTTTTTCTCAGCTGTGTTAATTGTCTTTGTCTGTCACTTGTTTTTCCTTTATTAACTTCATTTTTTTTCTTTCCTTTTTCTTTTCATCTCCTCTACTGTTTCATCCGTAATCTCGCAAATTTAATATCTGATTTTCTTTCTTATCTCTTTGTTTTTCTTTTCCGTTTGATAACTTTCCTAATCTTACTTTTTTACCTTATCTTATTTTTGCCTCATATCTCCCTAATCTTACTTGTTTTACCTTATTTCTCTCCAATCTTACTTTTTGTCTCATCTCTCCGTAATCTTACTTATTGCCTCATATCTCCCTAATCTTACTTTTTACCTCATCTCTCTCGCCCTTATCTCTCGCTGTTCTTCCGGTGCTGTTCCTTTAATAAACTATCTAATACTGTATCTTGCTTCTCTTCTCTTGTAACGCTTGGCAGAACCTATCATTGTATTTCTCATAATGATCCTCTTCACGTTCAATTTACCGTATCTATAGCTCAAGACCTCCTTAGCTTTACCTCACTGTTTTTTTACCTGATCTCCTAACCATTCCTATCGATTTCCCCAACACGTATTCGCTCCACCTTTGTCCTCAATCTCCTAAACTTCTTTTCTTTGTGAGCATCGTTCCCCACCCCACCCGTCTCTCCTCCCCTCTCACCTCTACGTCTGTCTCCCACATGACAAGACGGACCCCTGCCTCCCCGTGCGTGGCCTCAGCCTGCCCTGGGTACTACCGCTGGGACAATTTGCCTGCTGTTAGGTGGCTGGCATACAAATGTTTCGACAGAGCAGGAGACGAAGCCGTTCGCCGTTCGGTCTCTTTTTTGGAGCCAAATTTGTCTTTATACGATCAGTTTCCAAATACACTTAATGAGTCGATTTCTTTGGCACATTAAGTCCACGCACCCCACGGCGCACGCAAGGCACCCGCTGCTTGACGAGGCCCGGCCGTCCTAATCATTGAGAGAGGACGCCAAGTCTATATTTACTCCTACTTGTAAGGTTGGCAATCCTGACGTGCTGTGGAGGACAACCAATCAGGACACAGCTGGAGTGGCCTGTAGGGCGTCTCATTGGCTATCTCGGGTGTTTATCAGCAGGGTGGCTAACAGACAGCCGAGGGAGAGATAACCTTGGATAAGCAGCTGAGTGTTTCAAGGCTAATTGGTATGCCGGACGCCGCGCCTCTGAACACACTAAGGCGGCCTGATAAAACCTTCAGGCCCAAGGCACCACGGAGATCCAAAGGCCCGCACGTGATAAGGAAGTGGCTCCTGAGGCAGCTGCTGAGGTACTGTTGTGATTCCGACGCGTTATGAGAACTTGACCCGTCCTTGTTTTAAAACAGAGAGAAGGAAAGGGAGTAGTTTTTTACTATTGCTTTTAAAATTGAAGAGAAAAAGAATAGACGAGAAACTGGAGCTTTTTTTTTAAGTTTATAGAGCGTTAAGTTTTTTTTTTCTTTTTAAGGGAAGGAAAGATAAATAGACAAATTATTACAGCTGTGTTTTGAAGTTTGAAAGGAAGGACAGAAAAAAATGGAGTAGAGGCGTTTCCTTTTTTTTTTAAGTCTAAAGTCTTTGATTAATTACATCTCTCACATCGAAGGTAAATATAGGGATACCTTCAAACAGAAGTCTACCCTGGAAGAAAAAAAAAAAGAAAGGAAAGGAAGGGCCGTGTGTTCCCAAGACGCCACGGTGTTTGATCTTTACAAAGTTTATTTAAATTTCCAAGATCGCGCCAACGAAGAAACTTTGGGAGCTAACTTTAAATCACCATGTCTATTTTCCTTCTGCATCCTCTTTCCTTCCCTCCCTTTCATATTTTAACCCGTATTTATTTGTGCGTAAAGCTTCGTGTACGTCAATTCTTGCTTGATTTTAGAACGTCTGGTAGAGGGAATGATCCTTTTTTTTTACATTTTCTTTATCAATCTTTCTCTATTACACATTTATACTTATTGACCACTAGGGACCGAGGAAGCTACTTGTGTGTGTGTGTGTGTGTGTGTGTGTGTGTGTGTGTGTGTGTGTGTGTGTGTGTGTGTGTGTGTGTGTGTGTGTGTTTTCAAACGTAATGAAAAAAAAGCTAGTAAAATTTGCATTACACAGTTCCAATTAAAGGTTATGTCATATTTGAATTTTCTCTCCTCCTGTTACTCCGCTGTAAATACTGTAATGAACTTCATTTCCTCCATTAAACTCGGAGGTGCAGACGATAAACATCCTGCAGTGAAATGCGATGCTGCTCATGAGTGCCTTGTGAATGTAGCACAGAATTTTATCCCCCACATCATCTACTTCATTCCAGTATAACCTTTGATAATTGTGTGGCAGATTTCTCGTTCTTTTTAGTCATAACGTTCAACACACACACACACACACACACACACACACACACACACACACACACACACACACACACACACACTTACGGCCTCAGACTATTTCAGGACGAAAATATAGATAGAAAGAAGAGTTAAAAAACAACCTTATTTTGTACCCTGAGGCAATCACAGGGACCGTCTTATGGCCGCTTCCCAATAGCACTTTTAATATGAGAGAAGCGATGAATCCTCGACGACCTTGAAAGAGCCTACTAAAAATATAATGAACGACTTTCCTGACTCTTCAAGAAAACTCGTTATATTCTTCTACATCCCCTTGAGTGGCCGCCGAAGGATTCTCACCGCGCTCTCTGAAGGACGAAAAATGCAGTATGAAAGCCCCCTTAAAAGACAGAGAAGGTCAGGCAGGCTTTCCGTGAAACACCAAAATTTCTACTGCCAGCTTTGCCCTGAGTGTTCAAGTGAATGTTGCACGACACTCGCCACAGGAAGGCAGTGGCGGGGAGGCTGCCGATGGGAAAGGTGGGGTGACGCCGTGCCAGATTAATGGGTGAGGGAGGAGCAGGAGGAGCGGGACGGGCAAGGATGTGAGGGAGGTAAGGGAAGAGGGAGAGGAGATGGCGGCTCCGTGTGTGTTTAATGCAGAGGGCGGAGAGCGGCTACTGCCCGGCCACTGGGGAAAGGTTAAATGATTCTCGATGGCCAGTTGCTGCTGCTGCGGCGGCTCCCATGACAGAGAGAGAGAGAGAGAGAGAGAGAGAGAGAGAGAGAGAGAGAGAGAGAGAGAGAGAGGGCAGAAGTAGAGGTAGGCGTCGTCTAGTAAATGGGCGTGGCATTACTCGGGTTCTTATCATCTCGGTGGGCGTCGCTGTGTAACTAGTGATGAGGGGCGCGGGGGTAGCAGGGGGAAGCAGATTCATAGTGTGGGCGGGGCTTGGTGCGTGGGGCGTGGGCGGGAGGGTGACCCTGGAGGAGATTAGCAAGGTAATAAAATGAACTCCTCCCCCTCCTCCTCCTCCTCCTCCTCCTCCTCCTCCTCCTCCTCCTCCTCCTCCTCCTCCTCCTCCTCCTCCTCCTGCACACCTGGGCGCTCATGATTCTAAAATGTGTGTGGGCGTGTCGCTGGTATTACTGCACGCCCTTGCTACCAGGCACACACACACACACACACACACACACACACACACACACACACACGCACACACACACACACGGTAGCATTTCTCCACGTTCACCCTTCCATCGCCCTGGCCAGACCCAAGACCCAAGACCCAAGACCTGCCCTACCGTCCCCTCCCCGCCAGACCCTCTACGTATCTCGGCTAATGGATGAGAAGGTGCAGGGTTTACAATTTCTGTCCCAAATTCCTGCACCGGTAACTTTTGCTTCATTAGTGAGTCTGCGGCGTAAAGATAGGGACGCAGGAAGCGGGAAATATGCGGAACACCTGACTCTGAAAACGGGACTGTGAGGCGTTCAGTGGTGAAATATTGGAAGGAGAAGAGAGAATGTATAGAAAGTGGTGGTGATTTGGTTAGGTTAGATTAGGTTAGGTTAGGTGGTAGTAGTAGTAGTAGTAGTAGTAGTAGTAGTAGTTTCTAGCACCATCACCACCATCACCATCAAAACCACAACCAGTAGCAGTGGTATACAGTAATGACAGACTTTAGACACGAAAACACAAGCAGATCAAGATGAAAACTTGTTCGGCCACAATAAATGCACAGAGAAGAGAGAGAGAGAGAGAGAGAGAGAGAGAGAGAGAGAGAGAGAGAGAGAGAGAGAGAGAGAGAGAGAGACCAAGCCAAACCAATAATAATAGAACCAGAAACAATGATAACAATAATAATAATGATAATAATAATAATTTATCGACGTTGCAAACCGGTTGGCAGCCCTGTACAGGATAACGAAGTGACAAGGACCCACGCACGCAGTCTGGGTGCCCTGATGAGCAAGGCCGAGGGGTTTACGACCGCACCCATGATGATGATAATAATAAGAATAGGACTAAGAGGAGGCAGGAGAATAAACAACAAATCTTAAGGGAGGAGAAAAGAGGACTAGGAGAACGATGAAGATTAGAAAGAAAGAGAAGGAAGAAAGAAAGGAAGACAAGAAACTGGGATACTAAAATTAAATACACAAATAAGCACATACAAAACCTCACTGGAGAAGAATGAAGAGGAAGAGGAGGACGATGAAGAGTAGAAAGAAGGAAAGAGAAGGAGGATAAAAGAGAAGAAAATTAAAGAAAGATTAGATAAAAAAAAATATACTAGAGAAGAATTAAGACGAAGAGGACGACGAAGGGTAGGAAGAAAAAGGAGAAGGATAAAGAGGAAAATTAAGGAAATTTTTTTTTTTTTTTTTTTTTTTTACATTACAAGGGCACTGGCCAAGGGAAAACAAAGTGAAAAAAAAAATCCCGCTGGTTGCCAGGCCCTGTTAAGAGGAAAGTAGAGAAAAAACAAAAAAAATCTAAAAGGAGGGTCCAGTTAACGTAAGAGGTGTCTTGACACTCCTCTTTTGAAAGAGTTTAAGTCATAGGCAGGTGGAAATACAGACACAGGTAGAGAGTTCCAGAGTTTACCAGTGTAGGGAATGAAGGAGTGAAGATACTGGTTAACTCTTGCATTAGGAAGATGGACAGAATAGGGATGAGAAGAAGTAGAGAGTCTTGTGCAGCGAGGCCGCAGGAGGGGGAAGGCATGCAGTTAGCAAGTTCAGAAGAGCAGACAGCATGAAAACAGCGGTAGAAGACAGATAAAGATGCAACATTGCGGCGGTGACTTAAAGAATCAAGACAGTCAGTTAGAGGAGAAGAGTTGATAAGACGAAAAGCTTTAGATTCCACCTTGTTTAGTAAAGCTGTGTGTGGATCCCCCAGACATGAGAGCCATACTCCATACACGGGCGGATAAGGCCCTTGTACAGAGCAAGCAGCTGGGAGGGAGAGAAAATGGACGAAGACGCCATAGGACACCTAACTTCTTGGAAGCTGATTTAGCAAGAGTAGAGATGTGAAATTTCCAGTTTAGATTTTTAGTGAAGGATAGACCGAGTGTGTTTAATGTAGAGGAGAGGGAAGTTGAGTGTTATTGAAGAAGAGAGGATAGTTGTCTGGAAGGTTATGTCGAGTAGATAGTTGTAGAAATTGAGTTTTTGAGGCATTGAACAAAACCAGGTTTTCTCTGCCCCAATCAGAAACAAGTGAAAGATCAGAAGTTAGGCGTCCTATAGCATCTCGCCTTGAGTCATTTAATTGTTGTTGGGTTGGGCGTCTGTTGAACGCTGTTGAATAATGCAGGTGGTATCATCAGCATAGGAGTGGATAGGGCATTGAGTCAGATTTAGGAGATCATTGATGAATAATAGAAAGAGAGTGGGTGATAGGACAGAACCCTGTGGAACACCACTGTTGATAGTTTTAGGGAAGAACAGTGACCGTCTACTACAGCAGCAATAGAACGATCGGAAAGGAAACTGGAGATGAAGGTACAGAGAGAAGGATAGAATCCGTAGGAGGGTAGTTTAGAAATTAAAGATTTGTGCCAGACTCTATCGAAGGCTTTCGATATGTCAAGGCCGACAGCAAAGGTTTCACCGAAGTCCCTAAAAGAGGATGACCAAGATTCAGTTAGGAAAGTAAGAAGATCACCAGTAGATCTGCCTTTACGGAAACCATACTGGCAATCAGAGAGAAGGTTGTGAGCTGATAGATGCCTCATTATCTTCCTATTAAGGATAGACTCAAAGGCTTTAGAAAGGCAGGAAATCAAAGCTATAGGGCGGTAGTTAGAAGGATTGGAGTGGTCACCTTTTTTAGGGACAGGTTGAATGTGAGCAAACTTCCAGCAAGAAGGATAAATAGAAGTAGAGAGACACAGATGAAAGAGTTTGACCAGGCAGTGAGCGAGTTCGGAAGCACAGTTTTTGAGAACAACAGGAGGGACTCCATCCGGACCGTAAGCCTTCCGAGAATCAAGGCCAGAGAGGGCCAGGAAAACGTCTTTATAAAGAATTTTAATTTTAGGGATGAAGTAGTCAGAGGGTGGAGGAGTAGGAGGAATATGCCCAGAATCATCCAAAGTTGAGTTGGTAGCAAAGGTTTGAGCGAAGAGTTCAGCTTTAGAAAAGAAGAGACAGCTGTAGAGCCATCTGGATGAAGTAAAGGAGGGAAAGACGAAGAAGTAAAGTTGTTAGAGATATTATTGGCTAGATGCCAGAAATCTCGAGAGGAGTTAGAATTGGAAAGACTTTGACATTTTCTATTGATGAAAGAGTTTTTAGTAAGTTGGAGAATAGATTTGGCATGATTACGGGCAGAAATATATAGGGCATGAGTTTCAGCAGTTGGATGGCTACGGAACCGTTTGTGAGCCGCCTCTATCATTGACAGCACGAGAACAAGCAGAGTTAAACCAAGGCTTTTTAGCTTTAGGGTTAGAGAAAGTATGAGGAATGTATAGCTCCATGCCAGAGATAATCACCTCTGTTATGCGCTCGGCACAAAGAGAAGGATCTCTGACATGAAAACAATAATCATCCCAAGGGAAATCAGAATAGTACTGCCTTAGTTCCTCCCACTTAGCAGAGTTAAAATGCCAGAAGCACCTCCGCTTAGGCGGGTCCTGAGGCTGCACTGGAGTGATAGAACTGGTAACGGAAATTAGATTGTGGTCGGAGGAGCCCAACGGAGAGGAAAGTTTAACAGAGTAAGCAGAAGGGTTGGAGGTTAGGAAAAGATCAAGAATGTTGGGCGTGTCTCCAAGGCGGTCAGGAATACGGGTAGGGAACTTCACTAGCTGCTCTAGGTCATGAAGGATAGCAAAGTTGAAGGTTTGTTCACCAGGTTGGTCAGTGAAAGAAGATGAAAGCCAAAGCTGGTGGTGAACATTGAAATCCCTAAAATGGAGATCTCAGCAAAAGGAAAGTGAGATAAGATGTGCTCCACCTTGGAAGTCAAATAGTCAAAGAATTTTACATAGTCAGAGGAATTAGGTGAGAGGTATACAGCACAGATGAATTTAGTTAGAGAGTGACATTGAAGTCTTAGCCAGATGGTAGAAAATTCTGAAGATTCAAGATTGTGGGCACGAGAGCAAGTGGTGTCGTTACGCACGTATGCGCAACATCCAGCTTTGGATTGAAAATGAGGATAGAGCAAGTAGGAGGGAACAGAAAAGGGCTGCTGTCAGTAGTCACAGACAACTGTGTTTCGGTTAGGAAGAGAAGATGAGGTTTAGTAGAGGAGAGGTGGTGTTCCACAGATTGAAAATTAGAACGAAGGCCACGAATGTTGCAGAAATTGATAGTGAAAGTATTAGATGAAGTGTCAAGACACCCAAGGTCGACAGCAGAGGGGCAGTCCGACCTGGGGACATTTATGGTCCCTCCCAGAGGGGACTCCGAGGCAGGGCGTGGTGAAGCCATTATTAAATTTTGATTTGAAGAGAGTGTAAAAGTGTAAGGTGTTGTAGTGTAGTGTAGGAAGTAGTAGAAGTTGTCTTTAGAGGGCAGGCTGCAGCTGCTCAATTGTATAAATGAGACCACAAAGGGAACCGGGAAGAGAGGACACGGGGAATCACTCAATCTGCAGCACTGCCTACATCCCCGTAAGTACCTCTCCTGGAGTATTCCACCGGGCGGCAGGTGACTACTGCCTACTCCATGGGATACTATGACGAAATAGAGAGATAAACAACATAAGAATGAAGAGGAAGAGGAGGACGAAGAGAAGTACAAGGGAGGAGAGAGAAGTAGGAAAAGAGGAGGAAAATAAAGAAACTGGGATAAGAAAACAGATAATAGAAGTAAAAATAAGAAAGGATACAATGAAGATGAGGAGAAGAAGGAAAATGATGAAACGAAAACGAATAATAAGAGAAGAGGGAGAGAATAAAGGAAAAGGAGGAGGATAAATAAAATAAAAATATAAAAGAGAAAACTACGATGAATTAAATGAAAATAGGAAAGGATAGAATAAGGAATGAAAAAAATACACACAAAACAAAAAAAAATGAAAAAAATATAGAAATAAAACAAAAATAGAATGAAGATTAGAAAAAAATGTAATAAAAAGAAATTAAAGATACGATGAAAAAAAAAAGATGATAAAAATGAGAAATAATAGAATGAAAACACGGTCGACATCTTCATTATAGTGACCTGAAATCGACCGTAAAAATGACATACCTTGACCTTTCTCTGACCTTTTGTCTGTATAGCATAAAAGCAAGAATTAAAAACCTGAATCTAATTATTGGACGAAGTCGAACACAGGTATCTCTCTCTCTCTCTCTCTCTCTCTCTCTCTCTCTCTCTCTCTCTCTCTCTCTCTCTCTCTCTCTCTCTCTCTCTCTCTCTCTCTCTCTCTCTCTCTCTCTCTCTCTCTCTCTCTCTCTCTCTCTCTCTCTCTCTCTGTATTTTTTATTCAAACTTTAAAGATTTGATATGTTCTCTCTCTCTCTCTCTCTCTCTCTCTCTCTCTCTCTCTCTCTCTCTCTCTCTCTCTCTCTCTCTCTCTCTCTCTCTCTCTCTCTCTCTCTTTCATTGTTTATTCCTCGTTTAGATAATTAGTGTTGAAAGAAAGTTATTTGTTGTCTCCATTTTCATCTGATTGTGTGTCCCACGGTACATTATTAGGAGTGGTTAACCTTGGAATCGTGTAAATGACTGAGGAATGATCAATATTTGTCTTCCATTAAGTAGAAGATACGTACGTGTGTGTGTGTGTGTGTGTGTGTGTGTGTGTGTGTGTGTGTGTGTGTGTGTGTGTGTGTGTGTGTGTGTGTGTGTGTGTGTGTGTGTGTTCATCAGTAAAGGTCTTGTAAAGTTGATTAGATATGCATTCTTCTTCCTCCCACGTCCTTCCCCAAAAGAAAAAAAAATAAATAGATAAAAAGAAAAAATAGAAGAGAAAAAATAGTCTTAAACAATTCATGTAAATTTACTTCTCGTGTTTCTTTCTTTCTCTTCAGTTCTTACCGCTCCTTACTTCCCTCAAATGTCCTCTTATTTCTCCCAAAGTGCCTCTCTCTCTCTCTCTCTCTCTCTCTCTCTCTCTCTCTCTATGGTAGGAACAAAGACACCACAGAGAGAGAGACACTGAGAGAGGCTATGTTTAGTTACTTCACATACAATTAGTCTCCTCCTCCTCCTCCTCCTCCTCCTCCTCCTCCTCCTCCTCTTTTTTCTTCTTCTTCTTCTCCTTCTCCTCCTCCTCCTCCTCCTCCTCCTCCTCCTCCTCCTCCTCCTCCTCCTCCTCCTCCTCCTCCTCCTTTTCAACACACTGCATCACCAAGAGATTTAAAATAGCTAAACCTTCATTTTTTTTCTCTCTTTTTTATTCCTTCTCACGCAATTAAGGTGACACCACTCCTCCTCCTCCTCCTCCTCCTCCTCCTCCTCCTCCTCCTCCTCCTCCTCCTCCTCCTCCTCCTCCTCCTCCTCCTCCTCCTCCTCCTCCTTTTCCTCCTCCTGTCATTCCTTCACTTTTACACTACACCTGCTTCTCATCTTTGCCTCACCTCAACCTTACCTCACCTCCAGCTCCTCCTCCTCCTCCTCCTCCTCCTCCTCCTCCTCCTCCTCCTCTTCCTCCTCCTCCTCTCCTCCTGTCTGTACATCTCTCCTTTATTAATTTTATCTCTTTATCTCTCTTGCCTTTCTTCATCATCTTGTCTGCCTTCTATTTCTTTTCCATTTTCTTTCCTGTTTTTCTTCTCGTCCTTTCTATCTTTCTTTCCTTCTTTCTTTTCCTTTTTGTGATTTCTGTCCATTTTCTTTTATTTTCCTTCCCTCGTTTTCTTTTGTCATTTTTTTTTTTTTTTTTTTGTCTTAATTCATTTTACATATTTTATTTCTCTTCAGTTTCTCTTTTTTTTCAATTTTTTTAATATATATTCTTCCTTTTTTTATTTATTTTTTTTTTAATCTGCGTCTTAATTCATTTTTTTATAATTTGTTTCCCTTCAGTTTGTCTTTTTTTCAGATTTTTCTATATATTTTTTTTTCTTCCTTATTTTATTTTCATTTTCTTTCAAATCTACGTTTTTTTGTGTGTTTTTGTTTTATTTTATGTATTACTTCGTTGATTTCTTTCCATAGTCATTTTCCTTTACATTTTGAGTGTTTTTTTCTTCAATGTCTTCTTTAGTCCTCTTCTTTCCCCCTTTTTTTCCTTGCTCCACGTGTGTCTGCCCCGTGTTTCTATCTTCTGGTCGTGTTTTCCTGCTTCTTCCCACAGTAATTAGGAAGATAAAGGAGAGGTGATGCAATAAAGACTCCTTTCATAGAACCTTTTGGTATTTGAGACCCTTCCACCAGAGAGAGAGAGAGAGAGAGAGATGTGCATTGCCTCATCCTCCTATCAAGTTACATAATTTATTACGTTATTCTATTATTAATTATGCGCCATTTTTATCTGTCATTTTATTTACTCTCTCTCCCTCTCTCTCTCTCTCTCTCTCTCTCTCTCTCTCTCTCTCTCTCTCTCTCTCTCTCTCTCTCTCTCTCTCTCTCTCTCTCTCTCTCTCTCCTTGGTGACACAGATTGTAATTACTCTGACGTGTGTGTGTGTGTGTGTGTGTGTGTGTGTGTGTGTGTGTGTGTGTGTGTGTGTGTGTGTGTGTGTGTGTGTGTGTGTGTCCCGCTTCTTCTTTTCCCTTCTCTTGCTTATCTTTCCTTTTATCAGTTGTATCTCTCCCTCTTGTTTATTTTTCCCTCCACTCTCATCGATAACATAAGAGGTTTACTATGCGCTCTCTCTCTCTCTCTCTCTCTCTCTCTCTCTCTCTCTCTCTCTCTCTCTCTCTCTCTCTCTCTCTGTACGTATCATTTTGCAGTTCATATTTCTCCTTTACTGGATATCAATTTCACATCCCACTAATATCATTCCCTGCCTTTCCTTCCCTTCCCATACCATTTCGCCCCGTTCCCTTTATTGCTCCTGTGTTATTTATCCGATAAGATTACTCGTCTGTCCCTTTTAGCCCTCTTCCATTGGTCCCTTCCCCTCCTCCTGTCTCCCTCTTGTCTCCCTCTCGCCCTCCCGCCCTCTCTCCCTCCCAAGTGTTCCTCCAACCTACAATATCCCTGAAGGTTGAAAGACGAGCTTGCTAATAAACGCCTACCTGGTGTTTATGTGTCATTCTGTAGCCCTCTCTCTCTCTCTCTCTCTCTCTCTCTCTCTCTCTCTCTCTCTCTCTCTCTCTCTCTCTCTCTCTCTCTCTCTCTCTTACATCTATTAGGCTCCTTCCTCCTCCCTTTAATACCCTTCTTTCAAGTCTCGTTCCTCCTCCTCTCTCTCTCTCTCTCTCTCTCTCTCTCTCTCTCTCTCTCTCTCTCTCTCTCTCTCTCTGGTAAGTACTCGTGAAAAGCGTTGAGGGAGAGGGAGAGGAGTGTTTTGTGGTAGGTGCTAAGGTGTGTGTGTGTGTGTGTGTGTGTGTGTGTGTGTGTGTGTGTGTGTGTGTGTGTGTGTGTGTGTGTTGCTCATCTTTTCACTTTTTTTTATATTTCTTTCCTTCTTTCGCTGTCCATCCGTCTTTCTGTCTGTCTGTCTGTCTGTCTGTCTGTCTGTCTGTCTGTCTGTCTGTCTGTCTGTGTCTGTCTTAGTTTCCTCCTGCATGAACATTTCGTTGCTAATTTAAACCTTCCTTCTCTCCTCTTATCTTTTCGTCTGTCGTGTGTTATCAGTCATTTCTCTCTTTCTGTCATTTTTTTTTTTCACGTTCTTTTGGTGCTGTATCATACATGTACATCCCACCTACCTTGTGATCCTCCTCCTCCTCCTCCTCCTCCTCCTCCTCCTCCTTCTCCTCCTCTTCTTCTTCATCCTCTCCTCCTCCTCCTCCTCCTCCTCCTCCTCCTCCTCTTCAACCATAGCCTTTGTGTCCCCTCCTCCACCTCTATCTCCTTTCCTCTATCCTCCTCTTCATCTCTTCTGCCTCCTCCCGATGACCAAAGGGAGAGACAGACGCTCCCCATAAAACACACCTGAGTTATGTTCTCCCATTTAACTCCGGCTGTTAATTAATATACCTGTGGAAAAAGTCACTCCCCACAGATGTACCCCTAGTATGTTTGGAATCTTTTAAGGATTATTGTTTTTTATGTGTGTGTGTGTGTGTGTGTGTGTGTGTGTGTGTGTGTGTGTGTGTGTGTGTGTGTGTGTGTTTTATTTTTCGTGAGAATTTTGCTTTTCTTCTTCATTTTTTCTCAATTTTGTATTTTTTGAGTCATTTTCCTCCTTTTTTCCAATGTAGGAAGTCTATAGTGTCATTTTTTTTCTTTTAGTGTGAAGGTTTTATTACATAGTGTTGAGAGGTTTGCATATTCTCTATTACGACTCAAGAGTTAGCCTGAGTAGTACATCTTAATCCTAAAATACATTGATGTCTGACGGTCGTAACATCTCTCTCTCTCTCTCTCTCTCTCTCTCTCTCTCTCTCTCTCTCTCTCTCTTCGCAACAGTTTTTCATCATCCACCTAAGCTCCACCCACCACTTCCCTCCTATCCTAATTACTTCCCGCCCTCTCTAAGTGTCTATCTCTCCTCCCTCCACACCCCTGCCCTTCTCTCCGCCTCTCCATTCCTTCCTCCCATCCCTTCCTCTCCTCCTCTTCCTCTTCGTTCCTCTTTCCCTCCTCTTCCTTCCCTCCCCCGCATGCCTCTCTCTCTCTCTCTCTCTCTCTCTCTCTCTCTCTCTCTCTCTCTCTCTCTCTCTCTCTCTCTCTCTTTGTGCTCTTCTCTTCTCTTGCCTACCTTCATTCCTTCCCTCTCTCTCTCTCTCTCTCTCTTCCACTACACCTTTCCACAAAATTTTCGTGAAATCTCAGGCTGAAAATACGACGATGTGTGTGTGTGTGTGTGTGTGTGTGTGTGTGTGTGTGTGTGTGTTCGAAGATAGTGATGTTGCTTTATACTTTATCCTTCAGTAAGGGAGAGATGTAAAAATAAAAAGAGCCATTATTTATCAGGTGACATTATCGAGTTCATTGTTTCTCCTTTGTCTTCGCTAGACTCTCAACGCAAAGCAACTCATTAATCCTCATATTCATTTCCACGCCGTTTATGGACGCTAAAACCACTGAGTCTTGTGGCGCCACTTACTGGGGCGACTGTATGTAAACACGTCCTTACACACACGTGGAGGCGAGGAGATGATAGTGGTTGTGGTGGTGGTGGTGGTGGTGGGGCAACTTGTATCTCGCAACGCTCACTCAACACACATCGACCCTTAGTAGTTCGTGTGTGTATTTGCTCACCTTTTCTTTTAACGACTTCGCAGAATAGACACGTAGTAAGCAATCATGTCACGCACCTGTTCAAGGGAAGAGAGACAGAGAGAGAGCAAAAAAAAGGAAAGGTTGTTATAATTTATTGATTTATATTTTTACCTGTGACGTTGATGTAAAAAGGATGTTTTCTTCTGACAGGACGACTCTTGAACCAACACCAGATTATTGTCTTTGGCTCAGTGCGGGCAGCGAGAGGCAAGGGGGACCGAGAAGCAGACTTAGGGTGAAAAATAGGAGCTCCAGGCGAGATAAGGGAAGCCATGGAGGGTGTAAGAGGCTTCGAGGCTAAGC